>NC_071118.1:10823611-11125833 GCF_024256425.1 Clarias gariepinus | reverse complement strand
TAAAACGTTTATAATTGTAAAAAGACATAAAAGACATAATGAGCACCTAAGAAGCCATCTTTTTCCATTAATACATTGAGTTGTGTCATGACTCCAAAGATAAGAACAGACTCGATGGCTGCTCTGTATCGACTAGAATGACTTGCGTCTCCATATATCCCCAGACTTTCTACACCCTGTCCAGGGCTAATTCCTTCTAACAACGGCAGATCTTGCGGAGTATAGTTTGTCACCATGTTATGAAGCGTGCGCTCTTTGGAACCTGGATCCAGAAGCCAACAAGCTACCTAAAATAAACAAAGCTATTTGAGAGGATGTACAAAATGAAAAGTCAAAAAAATTAAGTGCAAACATTTCCTTATATATTTTGACACGGTAAGTAATAAGGTACAGTGGGGCAAACAAGTATTTAGTCCGCCACCAATTGTGCAAGTTCTGCTACTTAAAAAGAGGAGAGGGGCCTGTAATTTTCGTTATAGGTATACCTCAACTATGAGAGACAAAATAAGAAAAAAAATCCAGAAAATCACATTGTAGGATTTTTAATGAATTAATTGGTAAATTCCTCTGTAAAATAAGTATTTGGTCATCTACAAACAAGCAAGATTTTTGGCTCTCACAGACCTGTAACAACTTTAAGAGACTCCTCCACTCGTTACCTGTATTAATGGCATCTGTTTGAACTCATTATCAGTATAAAAGACATCTGTTCACAACCTCAAACAGTCACACTCCAAACTACACTATGGCCAAGACCAAAAAGCTGTCAAAGGACACCAGAAACAAAATTGTAGACCTGCACCAGGCTGGGAAGACTAAATCTGCAATAAGTAAGCAGCTTGGTGTGAAGAAATTAACTGTGGGAGCAATTATTAGAAAACGGAAGACATACAAGACCACTGATAATCTCCCTTAAACTGGGGCTCCACGCAAGATCTCACCCCGTGGGGTTAAAAAGATCACAAGAACTGTAAGCAAAAATCCCAGAACCACATGTGGGAACCTAGTGAATGACCTGCAGAGAGCTGGGACCAAAGTAACAAAGGCTACTATCAGTAACACACTGCACTGCCAGGGACTCAAATCCTGTATTGCCAGACATGTCCCCCTATATAAGCCAGTGCATGTCCAGGCCCGTCTGAAGTTTGCCAGAGAGCATTTGGATGATCCAGAAGAGGATTAGGAGAATGTCATATGGTCAGATGAAACCAAAATAGAACTTCATGGAGGACAAAAAATGCTGAGTTGCATCCAAAGAACACCATACCTACTGTGAAGCATGGGGGTGGAAATATCATGCTTTGGGGCTGTTTTTCTACAAAGGGACCAGGACGACCAGAATGAATGGGGCCATGTATCTTGAGATTTTGAGTGAAAACCTCCTACCATCAGCAAGGGCATTGAAAATGAAACATGGCTGGGTCTTTCAGCATGACAATGATCTCAAACACCCCGCCGGGCAACGAAGGAGTGGCTTCGTAAGAAGCATTTCATGGTCCAGGAGTGGCTTAGCCAGTCTCCAGATCTCAACTCCATAGAAAATCTTTGGAGGGAGTTGAAAGTCCGTGTTGCCCAGCGACAGTCCCAAAACATCAACAGGAACATCAACAGGAATTGACCAAATACTTATTTTTCACCATAATTTGCAAATAAATTCTTTAAAAATCCTACAATGTGCTTTTCTGGATTTTTTTTTCTAATTTTGTCTCTCATAGTTGAGGTATACCTATGATAAAAATAACAGGCCTCTCTCATCTTTTTAAGTGGAAGAACTTAAAAAAGCACAATTAGTGGATGACTAAATACTTTTTTACCCCACTGTAATAAGGTAAGTAAAGCGCTTACATCATAAGAGCTATAAATAACTATTCCCTTCATCACCCACACTCTTTCCTCTTTCTTGAATTGAAAGACACGAAAAACAAAACTTTATGCTAATGAGAATGTCTCACACTCGGGTTTACCAGTTTTTTCCAACTGAGTGTTATAAAGTGCTAACAACTCCTTTCATAAGTACAGTAATGCATAAACATCCTTCGAGAACTCTTTGTGCTTTACTTTGTTAATTAACATGTTTAAATTTGTTGAGCTTAAATTATATTGAGCATCTGCCGTACAGGTCCCTGTTAATGAGTTAGGACCATGAAAGTTATAGCTATTAGAATTAGTGCATTAATATACATTATACAGTAGTTAGTTCTGACTAAGCAATCTGATTGGACAAGAGGCATTCTACAAGTGGTCATAACGGACATTAACAGATAGATGCATCACTCTGTGTCCCAGATGTTCTACAGTTGTTAATTACACTGTCAGGTGCAGCATTGGTGAAGGTAGGTGTGAACAGTCTGTACTAAGAAGAGAGCAGCTGCCTGCCAAAACCCACATTTTAAAACCAGTCACAGAAGCACTTTCAGTAAGAATTAAACTTCAAAGGTTCAAAAAACTGTTCACCACCTGCATGGTTTATTCTGCTCACATTTTGGCAACATAGTAATGAATTTGTAAACTGAATAGTAAGAATTTTATACTACTTCTACGCCACTATATTTATGTTAAATTACACTTAAATTATTCACGTTAATTACACTAACAGAGTCTGTCGGTCGCCAACTCCTCCAGTCACGTACTGTTGGTTCTCCTTGGCAACACAAAATAACTGGTTAAATAAAGACAACATCTTATTGATATTCTGTTGATAAATTGTATTTGTAGAACTATGGTATAAAAGCAATATCATAATTAAAGTTATGCTGATATTCCTCACAGCAGCACAACTTTAAGTATGATATTGCTTTTATACAACAGTTCTACAAATACAATTTATCAACAGAATATCAATAAGATGTGTCTTTATTTAACATTTTCTTGTGTAATATCGCTTAAGTAGACCTGCAATTTGATTTACAGCTGTTGGAGCTGGTATTATTTTTTCAATCGGATTTGAGAATTCATTAGCACTGTAATATAATTATTGCTAATATAAAATCATTGCTTCGTATGCACTCAAATGACATTTGCTGAAATCCTTACCTTAGGGTCCTCAAATACACCTTTTATTGAAAGTCCGCATGCCAGGACTAGGGTTTTATACATCTGAATAAAGTCGTAAGCAACAGTCACACCCTCAGCACCAGAAGTGGACCTTGTCACACAGGCCTGAATGCTCTTCATCCTCTCTCCCACTGCCAGATTTTCATCCAGTGGAGGGGGTGCTAAGCTCGCACTTATATCTACTGAAAAAACACTAGTTTAAAGAGCTTTAATTCTGTAAAAAAGTTGAGCGTTAAAAAAAAAAAGTAAGTGAATATGGTACCTGTGTCTGTTAGTTTCTGTTGTAGTGATATATAATATGCATCTTTTCCTCCCCAGCATATAGATAAGCCAGTTACAATAAGATTATCATGTTCCTTTATAGCAAAGCCATCTTTTCGTTTGGTCCTCATTGGGGTAGTAACTTTGTACACAAAACATAACACATAAATCAATAAATAAAATATTTGGGAAGAGCATTGCAGACATTTTTTACTAGGTCCCTCCATTTTCTAAGTTTTGGACAAGATTTTTAAGAGTTTGGACAAACTAACAAATAATTATATATATATATATATATATATATATATATATATATATATATATATATATATATATATATACATACACACACACACATACATATACACACACACCGTTGGGGTCACTTTCTAACTCCATGATCGTTCCTGATATTTCTTTTCTTCTACATTGTAAGGGAATGTTGAAAACATCCAAAAAATGCATTTTATGCACTTATGCTACTTATGCTCTGTAAAAGACTTCATAACGCCTCTAATCTAAGGTGCTGTTAATTGTTAATTTTTTAGGCTGATAACTCTAAATGAACTTCTCGTCTGCGGCAGAGGTAGGTTTTGCTGCACCTATGCTTTGCTGCATACATCAGTTGTAACGAGTGGTTATTTCAGTCAAAGTTGCTCATCTATCAGCTTGAATCAGTCGGCCCATTCTCCTCTGACCTCTAGCATCAACAAGGCATTTTCGCCCACAGGACTGCCGCATACTGGATGTTTTTCCCTTTTCACACGATTCTTTGTAAACCCTAGAAATGGTTGTGCGTGAAAATCACAGTAACTGAGCAGATTCTGAAATAGTCAGACTGGCCTGTCTGGCACCAACGACCATGCCAAGCTCAAAAGTGCTTAAATCACCTTTTTTTCCCATCCTGACATTCAGTTTGGGGTTCAGGAGATTGTCTTAACCAGGACCACACCCCTAAATGCATTAAAGCAACTGCCATGTGATTGGTTGATTAGATAATTGCATTAATGAAAAATTGAACAGGTGTTCCTAATAATCTTTTGGGTGAGTATATATACATACATACATATACACAGTATACATATACATTATACATACACATAATGAATTTAAACATTGTGCTGAGTTTAACAAGATCCACATATTACCTTTTTTAAATTTGCTCCCTATAACCGATTCAGGTTGCCCTGTGCCATCTTTCCTCTCACAGGCAACAGCTAAAGAAAATCTCTTCTTTGTTTTCCACTCCTTTATAAATGTCTCGAAAAGTCTTTTGTCACTTGCTACATCAATAATGGAGAAGGATTCTGGACTGATAAAGTTTGAGCCGGAGATTGAAGTATTCTGTGAAAGCTGCAATGAAACGCCCTCATCAGTTAAGGATGTATTCAATTGTGTCATGGCCTTCAGCTCAACACGAGGTTGCTGATTATCCTTGTGGCCAGAATGCAGAGATAAATGTAGTCTAGGCTCAGTGTGACTTTGGTGACTCAGAGGGGACCGTACAGCTGAAGTCGTCATTTTGAGTCTGGGTGTAACAGGCTCACATGTTTGTGTAGGAGGAATAAGATCAAGGTTGACTGAATTTGATTTTACTACATGCAGATCTTTGGAAAACAAGACTTTTTGTTTAGGCTCAGCTTCAGCAGACATTACCTCACTTACATTACTTACATCCTCTCCTATCACATTTGCAACTGCTTGTCCTGAAGGTTCATGGAAGGTTGAAAACTGATCAGACCACTTATCGAAAACATCTTGCATTCCTGGGCTCAAACGAAACGAAGAATCTGTGGCACTTGGCGCATTGTCTGGCACTCGGTGTGCTTCTGTGCACTGTGGCGTGCCGCATTGCAACACTTTTATCTCAGACACGTCATCTGTGTAACAGGGCTTTTCTAATTCATCTCTTGGTGCATCACAGACCTTTAAACCACTGTTCCGCTTTTCCAGGTAGTGCTCTCCTATGAGTAAAGAATCGCCCCACTCTGACAGGTTAAAAGAAGACTCGCCCCATTGTACTGCTTCTTGATCTTCCACTTCCGCTTTGTTCTCTTCATTCAATCTCTTTACGGTTGGATTACTTTTACTTGTATTTGCATTTACAGCTTTGTCTCTTTCTGATTCGTCAGCAAATCCTGCCTCGTCCTCCATGGCCTTTAAAATGGAGCTGTCGTACAGACTGTCAAACAAAAAACTGCTGCTCCTATTGGGACTGTTGCCCACAGTAACGTCAGATATCTCTTTCATCACAGTGTCTGAATTGTCAGTCTGGCCTTGGGTTTTTGAATTTAAGTGTGTTTCACATGACTCGGTTGTTTGGTTTGTGAAATTGAGAAGGCTCTCCATTTGACTGTCTGTCAGTGAAATGTTGTATTTCGGTTTGGTTTTGATTGAACGTAACTCATTTACAGTATTATCAGACACTGGTGACGTTGCATTATTTGGGTCTTGATCATGCCTCTTCCCTGGAACTAGAGTTTCAGTTTCAGAATAAGAGGTTTGGACTGTCCTAAAATAACTGTGTGCGGTTTTAAATTCATGATTAGTGTTTGAATTGCTCTTACCATTAGGCAATTTGTCATCTTGCAGTAACATTTGTTCTGTCTGAGTGTCAAGCTGAAAACTATCACCAAAATCTTCTAATTCCCCAGTGTACAAATCCGGGGAACTGCACTTTTTGCCTGAAATTTGTATCACTTCAAATGCAACTCTAGACGTTATATCTGATTTCACCAAAAAGTCCACAGAAGTGTTTCTTTTTAATTCTTTCTTATAATGCTCTGTGTTTTTTCCCTTTTCAAAAGATCTCATCCTGTTGATCTCTTTTAAATCTCGATATTCATTTTTTACATCATCTTTGGGTGCTTTTGGACCACAAGATGTAAAGGGTGGCGGATGACTAGTTAATTTTGTTGCTGTTGTTTGAGGTGTAGTCATATTTAATGTTTTTTTGTTTTTTGGGTAAGGGTGGCAACGGTTCAAAGAAACAGTTGATGTTTTTCTAACCTCTGCATCAGTTATTGGACAGGTTTTATCTGCTTCACTTATGATTTCATCATTATCCACCCGTCTACGTTTAGACAAAGGACGCGCAAAACATGAGGTAGAGTTGCAATGTAGAACAGAACTGTGGCTACAGGTTGCAACAACAGCTGATATCTCAGTAGTGTTGCATTCATTTTGACCTGTGTTGTCCTTAGTACCTATTGATTTTAGTACTTTGTGCAGTGCACTAGTTTGCTCTTCAGTGCCCATAGTGTTTTCTATATTTGCAGTGGAACTCTTTGAGTTTGTATGACTTTCAGTATCGTCAGATGGAAGATTTTGATGCCCATTAATGAGCTTTCTCAATTCTTCAGGCGTAACATTCTTCTTGCTTGATGGACCCTCAGGTGGAGACTGTAAACTGGAATCTGTTGATTCATTAGAATTTGTTCTAGTCTCTGGCAAAAGGGAGTTGGGGTTCCACTCTACACCAAGAAGGGCAAGATCCTGCTGGAGGAGCAGCCTGGCCTCTGACACAATCTGCTGTGCAGCCTCACTCTCAGTCAAGGCCTTTTTCCCACTGACCCAGATACAGCGCATGCTTCTACGTTCCTGAGCCTCCTCCTCGCTTTCATCCACCGCCTGCCGAGAACTGTAACACAAATCATAAGCTGTTGTTTCAATATGAGGATTGACATTTTAAGTGCTAAAATAATTATGATATGGCACTAGCACTATTTTAGAGCTAGTGACTAATCTTTACTGAAAAACACAGGATACACATTTAGACTAAACATTTCACACTAAAGATCTTTCATCATGAATGCAATTGCTGCTTAAATATGTTCTTG
Source organism: Clarias gariepinus (assembly GCF_024256425.1). Classification (NCBI taxonomy): domain Eukaryota; kingdom Metazoa; phylum Chordata; class Actinopteri; order Siluriformes; family Clariidae; genus Clarias; species Clarias gariepinus. The sequence goes on along the minus strand of NC_071118.1, from coordinate 11,118,679 downwards.
AAGAACATGTCAATTGATAAAAAATTCACAGTAGTTAGTTTTAACCACATTTACTGTATACCTTTAATAAACTTTAGTTCTTAAAGTGGTTTCTTGCACCAGCACTGGCCCAAGCAACAAGACTTACACCTGTAAAATTAGTTACCTTTTAAAAGGAACAGCTTTCCTCAAGGCTTTCTCCACATCAGTAATGTTTGCACGTGCGACCTCAGCCACAGTAACCAACCCAGCACTGTAGAGCGCTCGTGCTCTCTGAGCGGTCAGCAAAGAAATACGCACCAGGTCACACAGCTCTCGCTGCACTCCGAAGCTCAAACGGCTTTGGAACTGCGACAGCAGCAGTTCGAGGTTGTGCCATCCGAGTCGATTACAGAAGACTGTAACCATGCCTTGTGAATCGGAATAATATTACTTACTGTCAAACACAAATTTTGTTCTAAATAAAGTAGTGCACAAGTTTACAGTTTTTAGTAATAAACAGACAGGAAACCTGCGTAGGTAGAGGCAGACTGCTGAAGTGACTGCAGTTGTCCCCGGCTACAGTTGTATTTCTTCGCCACGACTCCAAGAGGTTCCTCGTTGATCAGATCGAACAATACAAGTGTGGTAAAAAAACTAAAAGACACAACAAAACAAAGTGATGATACCTTATATTCATTTCAGAATATTTTTTATTAATCAAAATGTGATCTTACCGTTTGTGAATCGCCATCTGTCTGTGCTGTTTTTCTGTTTTAGCAATTATTTTCCCGCCAACAGAGCGGGCCAGAAAGCCTTCCTGAATTCCCACCATCTCCGCAACCCTTTTCATTGCAGAAGGCAGTTGCTCCCAGAGACAGAAAAACTGGTACCAGTCTATTGTTGTCCAGTCAACGTATACTGGTGTTATCTAAAAAACAGACAAACATAAATTCAAAAACCATTTCTTTCCTGTTTTTAAAACAGGAAATTACCACCTTAACTGCTAGTCTTGTAGATGCATCATGGATCAGTGCTTTCAACTTCATCATTACATATCTATTGGAAATTATTACATCTATCGTTTAAACATTTAAACACGACTGACATTTACTTAAGCAATTAAGTATCTTAGCCGCAGTAAATCATTTGAATGATTTAAAAGAAGGCCGTATGTCTGTATATGGCTGAGATGTCTGAAAAACGGACTGGTTTTACAACTAATGGTGATCTCATATTGCTCTAGTGAAACACTGGGATAGTGCATTAGTGTAGCTGAGGGTTTTATGAAGAAATAAGTGGAATTGAATTATCACTCAGAAAGTATGCTAGCTAGATAATGGTAAGTAATCTTAGCAAATACAGTCTCTCCCAGTTCAGCATTTAACCAGCGGGCAAGGAGATCCAGGTTTGGCACTCATTCCCACAGTCTGTACATTATCGGGGGAACATTTATCAGAACACCTATAGTGAGGAGAACACGCTACATTTTTGGCAAATCTAAATGATTATAACATGGGGTGCAACAGTCCAATATTGAGTGATTAAATATACTGTAGTATATAAATGTATGTACAATACAGATAAATGAGTGGAATAAACTAACAAGTCATTACTACTGACATTTCTCATTGAAAAGATGTGCCTGGCTGGCTTCACATTTACATGACAAAGAACATGCTAGCCTTCATCCTCATTGGTTGGGAGTTAATGGGGAGAGCTGGGTGATGGGTGGAAATCAGAAAGACAAAAATAAATAAATAAATAAATAAAATATAGTAAAGTTGATCTCTACCTGGTAAAGAATGTGAAGGTCATTTTCGAGAACAAAGCCTTTCATCGCTCTTTGTAGGTCTGCAAAAATTCCCAGGGCTTCTGGTGGTGACAGAGATGACGACAGTGTAGCAGACCCCAGGTGAGTGGGACAATATTTCTCCTCTGCAAAAGAACAGCACAATTGCCCAAATGTTGACATGCAAACTATGTGAAACAGATCAGCTGTACCAAAAAGTCTTCTTACCATCTCCTTCCTTTTGGATATGAATAAACTCATTATCCAATAGCCAATCCATGCAGGCTTCAATGGCTCCATGGCTCCGAGCTGCTCCAGGTTGATCGGGTTCTTTAGATGCCATGCTGGCTGCCAGCAGAGTACACGACGCATACATCCTTACCTCCTCTGGTGTGCTGGCAACTTCACCCACTATAATCTTTTAGTGGAAGTAACAAGATGTTTAAAGCAATGAAAATTAATTTGCTTGAGCAGGCCTTGCTGGGGCTTTTTGCTGCAACTTCTTAAATATACATTAATCTGATTTTTTGTGTGATTTGTTTAAACTCAGCATTCTACTTTAGCATTATAGTATTTTTCTGAAGTAGCATTCGATAAAAATATCATTATGCTAGCTGAAAATATCAGAACCACCCTTAGTTTTGTATCTTTAGTAGCTTCACTGTTAGAAATAAACAGACTTACATTTTCAGGATACACTGATCAGCCATAACATGAAAAAGAATACAGTGATCAGCCATACAACATAAAAAATTATGCCTATTGTTGTGTAGGTTCCGCTTGTGCTACCTGGGCAGCTCTGACCTTTCGGGCATGAATCAACAAGACCTCTGGTCTCCTTGTAAGGCAGCCTGTGGTACATTGATGACCAGCATGGACTTTTGCGTTGGCTTTTCTCAAGGATTGGGCAAGTCAGGATGGTTTGTGCTCCCCACAGGCATAAATGAGCCTTGGTTGCCCATGATCCTGTCACCAGTTTACTAGTATATAATTGAAATTTTATTTGAATGTGTTAATGTTATGGCTGATCGGTGTAACATGTTTATGTACAAAGTGAATTACATGCTTTTAGATATAAATATTGATATATAATTACTTAATGACCTACAAAGCAATTTTTGCCATACTTTCTTTGCACATGCCATAAAGTGCATTAAAGCGCTGTTAATAGGACACATAAATAGTGTTAATAGGCAATATTGTTGCTGTAACCTCCAGGATGGCTCGGAGCATACTGGTAGTGACTCCCTCTCCTTCACGCTTCACCAAGCAGCTACTGATGGGCTTTAGGGAGCCTTGGATTAAAATTATGCCTTTCGTACGTTCAGACTCCTTACACACCAGGACACTCTCGCCTGGGACAAAATAAAAAAAATAATAATAATATCAAGCTCTCATTTAGACATAGGAAATACCTATACTTTCAAAAATATGTGGAAAAAAAGGACTGACCAACAGTATCCACTCCTTTACGCCCTGCTCGTCCCACCATCTGTTTGTATGTCAGTATGTCTAGCAGATGTCCGTTAAACACTGGGGTTCTGATAATCACACGACGTGCAGGCAGATTTACACCAGAGGACAACGTGGATGTAGCAATCAGGACTCTGATGAAGCCCTGACGAAAAGCACCCTCTAGGATGTCTCGCTCATCAAAAGTCAAACCTAAATCAAGATTAAACAAAAACCCATTTAACCCAAACAAATTTGAGTTAATTTAAATTAAACTTCAAATGTTTTATCTTAACTTCTGAGAGCCCAAAAAAAAATTTCCTCAATTACGCAGCTTTAATGACTTTCACAATATAAAAAATTAGATTAGACTTTATTATTTAAAAATTAGACTTCAATTATTTAGAAATTAGACTCTAATATAATACAGACAAATACTTTTAATACAAGTTCTTAAAGAGAATTTAGACTAGCTAAAACATCACAATCACAGACTCTGGCAAACTGTTCACTTGACTATGTTGTGAAGGCAATAATGGCCAGTATAAACGCCAAGCACCTGCATGATGGAAAGCGACGCCCCAGGGAACAGTGCGCTTCAGTATTTCATCAAGGCCTGCAGGCGTGCGCTTTAACTGTGCCATGACATCCTGAAGAGCTTCAAGGTTCAGAGCCACAGAATGCACTCCAGATTCTGATTGCTTTTCTAAAAAAGGTCAAAGAAATTTACCAAATTCAAAATTTTCCAAATTTCCAAATTCCATTTAAACCTCACATTTAAAAAAAAGGCCAGATTATTTCCTTTTAATATTCAGCCTTTTTCAACAATGACAAAAAAACTTAATGCTGATTACCTTAGTTCCTTTAATAAATCTCCTCAATCTTTTTTTCCCTATATTATCTAGATCCTCCCATTAATTTAAGGCAAAATTATTACATTAAATTATTTTACCTACACATTGTATTATTTGCTGTCAGCTAAAAAAAAAACATATGACCCAATACCATAATAGAGTTTATGTTTTGAAATTATGTTTTGTAAACACAAACCAAGATGGTGAAGGTTATAAAACTCCCTGGCAATGCTATCTGCCAGCTTTTCACACCAGTTCTTAGAGGGACAGAAGAGCAGCGTGGCGTGACCAGCCTGCACCGTCTCAAAGCAGAGGCTCACGATATGATCATCATCACCCTGATGACAGAAACCATAAACAATATAACTGGTGCATTTTACAGCTGCATAAAACAACAATGTTTAATACTGCAGCTTTAAATCCTGACCTTAACAGGGAGAGCAGGAGTAAAAGGTCTGACAAGATTCATGGAGCCATCGTATATGTTGGTGCCAATCTTGACCCACTCCATAAGTGGCACAGGACGGTAATCTGTATGGTACAGTTCAGCATTTAACCAGTGAGCAAGGAGATCCAGGTTTGGCAAAGTGGCACTCATTCCCACAATCTGTACATTATCGGTGGAACATTTATCAGAACACCTATAGGGAGGAGAACAGGCTACATTTTTGGCAAATCTAAATGATTATAACATGGGGTGCAACAGTCCAATATTGAGTGATTAAATATACTGTAGTATATAACAGTTTGTGATGCTAGCTCGAAAGTCTTTAACATAGTTAGACTCATTAATAACTAAATGTACTGAATATTTTATATTATTAAATATGAGTTTAGTCCAAAACTAAAGAAGCAAAAAAAAAAAAAATTATCAAGAATTCCAGCTTTATAGCTAGTAATACCAGAGTATTAATATTTAAAACAGTGACATACTTATTTGTTGCTTTCTTTGCAATGTACTGGATCTTAGTCAGCAAGAGCTCCAACAAATATCCACGGCCAGAGTCACCCAGCATGTGCAGCTCATCTACCACAACAATCCCTAAAGCGGCAAAAAACTGTTGAACCTTGTGCTTCAAAACCACAAAGCAACATACAGCAATTCCAACATAAATTACCAAGTAAATCCATTCTATCCTCTTCAATGAGCCTATTGATTAGGCCGTTAGCTTTCTCTATTGTACAAACAGCCACATCAAGTTTAGAGAAGCCACCAGCAGCTGAAGTGCTTCCCATGTAACCCTCAACTCGGACCCCCGCCTCCTGAAACACATTCTAGACACAAGCACCAATGCAAACTTTTTAGACCATGCTGAATGAGTTGCCTGTTATTATGTTTTAGCGTGTAGACTGACAGTAAGGGACACTGCACTTATGGGGGAATCAGAATTATCTAGAATTGTGCTCTTGGAAAGTAGTTGTGATGGCTCAGAGAATTAAAAACCAACCTGCAGATAAAACATTTTCTCTCTGGCTACAGAAACAAAAGGGAGGATGAATATGGCCTTCCGTCTAGTCTCCAAAACTCTTTTTAAAATGAGTAACTCTGAAACCAGTGTTTTTCCAGCGCTCGTTGGAGCTGAAAGTAAAAAAAAAAAAAAGGACATCAAGATCACAAAGGTGAAGCAGACTATCTGCAAATCTAACTAAATTTAAATCAAACATTTTAATACACCTGAGCAATGCTTTAATTGATTTTCAACATTAAAAGTACAATATAGATACAACATAACCACATAACAAATTAACAACAGTCCTCGACTTTTTGCTGAATCATCGAGGTGACAGAATTCTATATTGCCATACGCAATATCTGGTGACATCAACATGCAAATTAATTTTGCATGTTGACGTCTCTCGCAATCGTTTTTAATGAAATGATTTCGAAACTGAAACTAGTCTCATTAAGACAGGGTGGTAAATCTTACTCAACAGCACCATTCAGTGGCACATAAGCATTTTCTATGGACAGTAGAGCAGCATGCAATATTTAAATCACAGATTCGAATTTTATACACAGACTCTCAATCAGCGAAAATGATCATTTATATATTAGCCTTATTGGCTAATATATTTATTGGTTAATATTTTTGCTCTGTGTTTATATGTGGGGCATTCAAGTCCAACCGGGACTTCTGATTGTGCAGAATACCAAAAAAAAAAAAAAAAAAAAAAAGGTAAAATCTACCTTTGTTTCTCTACATAATCCCACTAATGCACTTATCCCAGCGTCTTGAATACCATCAAAATAGAAGGCTTTCTCAGGACGCCGTAAAACATCTAAAACCCTAGCCTTCCAGGAACTATTTACTGGCCCAAACATGTGGAAATTTCCTGGAGAGAGGTCAGGACTGTATGTGCATGTGGCAATAACTCCCAGCTGAATTGCGTTAATGTGGTTGTGCATTGTCCTGCAAAAACAGAATTATCAAACAATGATCAACAGTGATCAAACCAAGAATTTTTTTTTTTTTTTTTTTTAATTAAAGGTGTTCTTGGGAGGTCAACATTTCAGCAATGATGTTGATATGAAGCAGGCAGACCAACCATTGCCCCGGTGTAGTGAGAAAACATTCTACCGTGATGCTACCTAGTGAAACTCTGCAATAAGTGCATTAGTGTAGCAGAAGATTAAAGGCAGTTTTTACTCTAATAACCATGTTCTGTTTTCTGCACAATCCAAAGTCCTGGTTCGACTTAAACGCCTCTTGTGCAGAGCTTACAGTAGGGCTGGTCCACACAAATCATGCAAATGTATTGCAACCAAATGTATGTAAATAAAGCACAACCTAATTTTAATGTTATTTTACAGTATTCTTCTGCATTAACTTTGTAAATCTTATCCACAATGTGCTTTAATGTGAGTGCTTTAATTTAAAGTAAAAAAAAAACTAATAATTTATACATTAGAGGTTTTTAACTGAAAAAGCAATTAGATTTGTTGAACCTATTTCTCATTCATGTTCATCTCAAATCACTGTGATTTCAAGACTTCTTCATCAGTTGCTTCACTCCAATACTCTTAAGTAGCTTCTGTGGACAGAAAAGAAGAATTACCTGAGTACACCAGATTGTTTCCTTCCAGCACTTTGCCCAGAGTGAGGCATTCAGCCTGCCACTCGAACATCTGCTTCACACCCAGACTTTGGTACTTCTCCAGCACAGGTTTGGGCAGACCCCAGCTGGAAAGCAGCAGCTTGTCTGACTGATTAGCAGGAATCGCCATGTGAATGCTGTGCCCTGTTCAGGGATTATTATTATTATTATTATTATTATTATTATTATTAATAATAATCCTTTTTTTTTCGCACACACTGATAGAATGAGTCTTTTTCTATAGTAACATTTTCCTGTTATCCTGTCTATGACAAAAGAGGGGTGAAGGCTGTATGACATCCATAGAAGGCTACAGAATGCATACAGCAACATACACACATGAATAAAGAAGTTTGAAGAAGAGGAAATCAAAACTAAATAGAAAGCAGTAAGTGAGAGTCCATCAACTAAAACAAAGTGGATTTTTAAAGAGGATTCGAGAGTTGGTTTCAAATATGGCACAAATACATTACTTGTGAAGGGGACTATGTTGAGTAGTATAGAGGAAGAGTTACCCTAACAACATGTGCAATCTGAACAACCCATATTGCTTGTTTACAAGGTTATGCCTACTTTTGCATTACTTTTGGTACAGCCCTGTCTCTCAACTGGCTGATCACATGAACCTTTTGTGATGACGCAAAATACATGAGCTAACAGCCACATCAATATGCCGTCACCAGTCTGGGAATATTACCAAGTCTCTTTAAAAGCCATCAAATTTGCAATATTTTAAATTTTTCTCTAAAGCAAAACCACATGGGGAAACACCTGCCAAAAGCTTTAAAACAACAAAACATATTCGCCAGTTAAGAACAACACATACTGAAATATTTGAGTATGAAGTTATCCACAAAGGCAGCAAATAAATCTTGTCCACCCTCATTGAACCACATATAGCAGAAGCCCAAAACAGCTTTGCAGTGTGACTCTGCAAAGAGTAAAAATAAAGACCATTTTCAGGCTCTGACCAACTCTCACATGGCTACACACATTCTGAAGGATAAGACTGTCTCTTAAAACTACAGAAGATATTTTACTGCTATAATAGAAGCCTTCTTAAATAGAAGATTCCAAAAAATACACACACACCTGTGATCAGCAATCGGTATCGATCAACTGGTCTTAGAAACACCAGTTTATATGTCAAATAATAAAACATTTATTTATCTTCATTAACCACTTCATCTTGGTCCTTAGCCTATCCCACAAACACACACTGGAGGGCAGGTTAACTCATCCCACGCACAACCCATTACACACTGGTTCACAGATGGATATACGCAGAAAACAGTAAACCGAGCTCAGGATTAATCCAGGGACCATAGAACTAAGAAAAGAAAATTAGACCTACGGAGCCGTTGTTCTTCTTGTCACCCAAATTATTCCCTAAATCATGACACTCTCACCTCAACCCAGGCAACCTCTGATTACATTAAACTACATTTTCACAAAAAACTAGAAACTGGAATCAAGTTAAAGCATAGTTAAAATTCATAGCTTATAGACACCAACATCTTCTAAATATTGCTTTCTTGCTTTGTTCACAGTTCTGTCATCTTCAAGACAAGCAGAAGACTTCAAAGACTGACAAGACTGAAGCTGGTATTGCACATTTAAAATTATCTGAGAATTGAGTCATGTCAACTGGACTTCCTTTTTTTACCCAACAAGTAAGCTCATTTTTTTGTTTAATTCCATAAGTGCCCAAGTCTACTCGGAATGCATGTGTGTAAATGAGAGGAACGGTGAGGATACAGGGAGCAGCAGTAAAGAAGGTGCAGGACTTTAAGTACTTAGGGTCAACGGTCCAGAGCAACAGAGAGTGTGGAAAGGAGGTGAAGAGGCGGGTACAGGCAGGTTGGAATGGGAGAAGAAAAGTTTCAGGTGTGTTGTGCAATAAAAGAGTATCAGCGAGAATGAAAGGAAAGGTGTACAAGACAGTGGTGAGACCAGCGATGCTTTACGGCTTAGAGACAGTGGCACTGAAGAAAAGACAGGAGGCAGAGTTGGAGGTAGCAGAGCTGAAGATGTTGAGGTTCTCCTTGGGAGTGACAAGGATGGATAGGATCAAGAATGAGTTTATCAGAGGGACAACCCATGTTAGATGTTTTGGAGATAAAGTCAGAGAGGCCAGATTGAGGTGGTTTGGAGATGTTCAGAGGAGAGATAATGAATATATCGATAGAAGAATGCTGAAGTTTGAACTGCCAGGCAGGAGGTCTAAAGGAAGACCAAAGAGGAGATTTATGGATGAAATGAGAGAGGACACAAAGTTAGTTGGTGTGAGAGAAGAGGATACAGAGGATAGGGTTAGATGGAGGCAGATGATTCGCTGTGGCGACCCCTGAAAGGGAACAGCCGAAAGACAAAGAAGAAGATAAGTGCCCAAGTCGTCAGCAAGCGGAAGTTCACAGAGCAAAATTAGCCATGCATGATGATACATACTTAATCTCAGAGGGACTTTTAAAAAAAATTTATTTTAAATGTTTGTTGACATACAGCCTTATCTGATGAATGTGTGATTATTCAGGTATGCTGTTTGTGCAGTGATAAACTACTAAGAATCCTTATTTATTAACAAAATCTCACAGATTTGGTCAAACTTTTCCTTGTTTTATAGAGTTTTAATGTGCTCAGTGCAGAATTCTACCTGCGTCTGTTGGCGAGCTGCACAGCGAGCTGATATCCAGGCCAGGTGGAGGAGTGAGGACGGAGACCGACAGATTCCCATGCTTCTGCTTCTGAAATGCAGATTTCTTTTTGGCAGCTGCCATCCGTGTCGGACTAAACAGAATGTAATCTTTCGAACTATTTATTGATCCATCAGAGCCAGTTGCTGAAGCCTCTGCTCTGAATTTCAACTTTCGCCTGTTGTCTGAGGTTTTTTTGTGAGGTGAACAGTATTCTGTCCCATGCTTAAATTCTGACTCGTGATTATGCTTTGGTCTTCCAGTGCTGCTGGTACTCTTAGTTTCGCTGAACAGTAACCTTTGTGCAAGGTCCTTCCAGTCCTTTGCTTTTGTCGTTTTTCCATTTTCCAGTAAGGGTGATGATGGCCCAGGATCTGAAGGCTTGATATTTTCTGCACTTTGCCGTTGTACTTCATGATAACCGTTCTCACTGATTTCAGAAAGGGGAGCAATTTTCTCTGGCAAATTAAGTGCTTTCACAGGTACCCGATATGATCCTTTAGTCATATTAGGCACTTTGATTTTCCCTGCATCCTTCACTGAAGTTGAATCAACATGCACCAACTGTTTCTTCTCATTTTGCTAAAAGCAGAAATAAATCTAGATCAAAAACATAATTTAAAACAACCACACATTTGCATCCAAGCATTTACACATACCATAGCAGAACTGCTGATACTGGTCTTCTGTATTCCATGCTCAGAGGGCTGAGCATGATGAAGACGGCTCGACTGTCTAGTCGTTGGTTTCTCATCCACAGGCAATCTACCAGAGAAGGGGAGAATTTTTTTTTTTTTCAAAAAAGTGTTCACTCCGATAAAAGATGAAAACAATTCAGGATGTGATATTATGGAAAAATAATGAACAGGGTTGTGTTAAGACATAGAATTATTACCAGCCAGAAATACAGCACATCCCAGAGTGCTTTATTCCTCTTATACAACAGCAGTTTGGCAACAGTTACAATGGCTTAATTTCCTAACAGTTTGCACATCCTACTTTTTTATCTGTTTACAGTTAATGTTGTGTAACACAAACCAATAATACAGATAGTAAATATTAGGAATGTAAATCACTAGCGACTTGCGGATACCATATCACGATCCTCAGGTGATCATCGATTCTATTTCTGTTGCAATTCTGTTAGTATCACAATTTTAGTATTCATAATCTTTTAGATTATGTCACAATTCTAAGCAAACTTGACAAATATTTTTTTGATCCTATCACACAGGATGCTGTGCTGCCTGCCAATATGTGAATTTAGAGCATGCCACCTGTAGGATTATAGATGAGTATTAACATTTTATACTTCAAATGCAAACATTCATTTATTTTCTATACTTAGGGTACAAAGAGATGCCAGTTGGATGTGCATGCACACACACAAACACACACTATGGGGATTTTTGGAATGCCAGTTAACCTAATCTGCATATTTTTGGACTGTGGGAGGAAACCAGAGTACCTGGGGGACACAGGAAGAACATGCAAACTCCATGTCGGAATCAAACTTTCGACCTTGAAGATGTGCGGCCACAGTTCTAACCCCTACACCGCCACCGCCAAATACGATACATATATAAATAAAAAATAATTTTCCAATATTTATTTCAGAGTCAGTATGCTGATTCAAAAATCACCATACTGACTCTGAAATAGATTTTGTAAAATTATTTTTTATTTATAGAATTTATAGAATCACAAAATAATCACAATCGCAATATTTTTTATTTATAGAATCACAATATACACCTGAATAGTTTCTCCCCATCTCAAGTAATTAGAGTCTGTCATCTATCTTACAGTTACAGACCTACAGAAAGTTTCATAACTCTAGCAGTTAAATTATGATCAGGATAATCTGTCATTTAGACATAAAAGTTAAAAACTACACAGTCGTTGCTTTTCTTACCCATTCTTCTTGATTACAGGATGTTGTCCAAGGTAGAATGTCCTTGATGAACAATTCATCACACAAACTCTCAGATAAAATATTCTGTTTCGTTAGTGACTGAGAAAAGCCACTTGTGTTAAAGATTAGGAAAATGTTTTCTTAATTACGCATTTTTAAATATTTATTCCCTCGAAATCTACTGAATCAATATTTCCGCATCACAACGATTTTCGCTTTTAGTGACATTATTGTCCTTCGTCAGCGAAATCACTGCATAATACATGTAAATACATAAAGTTTTTGTTACACACGACACCTAGTTTATTTTGATATCATCCAACGATTACATAGCGAATTTAACATTAAGCTGGCGCAAATATAAAGCGTGTTTGTATACAATTTAACCGTTAATTTTAGACAACAACTGCGAACGAAAAAATAAACAAACAAAATCTCTTAAAAAGCCCGCGGTGTTTTACTGTGTTTGTCCGGGTAGGTAAACGTGCTCTGGGTGAAAGGTTCCGGAACAAAGTCTCGTGGTATCAGTTTTTGGGACAAATATTAAAGAAAAATCATCATGTGAGTCAGTTAATATAGTGTTTCATCTTTACAGCGGCTATTTTATAATTAGATATTTTATATTTAATTATAAAATAGCACTTTATTAGATAGAGATAGAGATGATTAGCATTTTATTCGTGTGATGTCAACTCACTAGGTCACATCTATCTGAATAAACCCAAACTGCATATAAAAGGAATCAGCACAGGTAGTGGTCCATTTTTTATTAAATATAAAAGCAATGTCATTTTTGGACTTTAACTCGCTCCGTAGAATCTCAGTGGTACGCGCATAACCTCTCGCGGGCGAGCCTTCTCCTAAATGCGCGTTCCCTGCGTCGTTTTCACAGGGGCGGGGCTAAGAAATCCCGATGGGGGAACCAACTTCGACACACCACCGGCTCTCTCTCTCTCTCTCGGGACGGGAGGGGCTTCACACACCGCGCCTGCGCGCATAAACGGAAACATTTATCTGTCGGGGATTTATTTTTTACTCTTTTTTTTAAAGGTAAAGTGCAGGTTAATTTGTTTTATTTTTACTTTTTTATTTTGTGATTATTATTTATATGGTTTTTTTTTTTTTACCTTTGGAACAAATATTTAAGTTTTGATTATTTCTTATGGGAAAATTAAATTTGGTTTATAAGTATTTTGGAATATGAGCCCGCTTCCAGAATGAATTATGCTCGTAATCCAAGGTTCCACTGTAATAATAATAATAATAATAATAATAATAATAATAATGCATTTTATTTAATATCACTTTTCTTGTGGACACATCTTAAGCGGCTTACAAAAAAAGATAAACATGGAATTCTGGGTCTGAGTTCGATTCCAGTCTTAGGTCTGTGTGCATGGAGTTTGCATGTTCTCCCCATGTGGTTTCCTCCCACAGTCCAAAGATATGCAAGTTAAGCTAATTGGTGTTCCCATGGTTTTAAAAATGGAAATAAATACAATGGTACAGTAATTACTGTTGGCCTACAGAGATTTCTATATGGATGGATGCATCATTGTCGATATTGCTTATCCTGTACAGAGTCACGGGGCTGCCTGGACACTTAGGACATGAGGCTGTGTACATCCTGGACAGGGTGCTAATCCATTACACATATTAACGACAAGGAGGAGGAAACATGTGTGTGTGCCCTAAAAGTCTCCTGGGCTCTTTTTTTGGTTAGTCCTATTCTTTGAACCCTAAATGGTGTTCATCCTATCTATGTAAGATTATTATACTGAATACATTTCCCTCTTACCTCTCTTAAATGTTGTTGACACTTTATTGCACACTCTTTAACTAACTGTTTCTCATTCATTAGTTAGTTAAGTATTTCCCTGTCACATACTTTAGTGCACACTGAAATTCGTCTCTTTGCATACCACAGCTTAGCTGGGTTGACCCTGCACGGTCAGCAATGAGATGGTGCTCTTGAGCAGACAGGGTTCAGTAACCCGACAAGTTCCTAACCTTAATAGCATGAACTGCACATTCCTTAATGTTACAATTTATTTGCTAGATCCTCCAGAGAATATTACTGAAGGAAATCATAAAATATATTCTATATATTCACATGCTTCCATTTAAAAAAAAAAAAGTCTGAGAAATGCCCAGATATGGGCTTGATGTTCTGGTGTCTTGTCTGTTTACTATTTGTACACATTGTCTCAGTTTAAAGGGAACTGCGAATGGTATAGGGAACAAGTGAACAGCAGGTAATCACTTCACCGGAAAAGGGAATAAAAAAATTTCCATCAGTCATTGCGTCCTGCTGGAGCGTGAAAAAAATGGAGCTTGAAAAAAGGTTTATGTCCTTATATCTTGTTAAAAGGACACAACAATTACATCTTTTATTTAATCAAGAATTCCTTAGTGGTATATACGCTAGTAAAAAAAAATCTCCTTACATCTTTAATATTTTTTTTATACTAATCAATAATTAAATTACAAGGTATACACGTTTCAATAGTATGTTTTATAATAGTATCAGTTTTTTTAAATAAATATTCAATATTTAATGTTCGTAGTGTAAAATTTCCACAGCAGCATCGACAGGTATCCGAGGTGCTTATGTTACCATGGTAACGTACAGAGAAAGTGACGTCTCCTGGTGACTTCGATAGGGGCTTTTAGTCGAGGGAAGTCCCTTCGCCTACATTACCTAAAAACGAAGCAGGGAGTAGGGAGCACCGGGTGAAGTACACTTCGCAATGGAACGCAGTCTCTCGCTCGCTCTCGCTCTCATCCCCTCTCCAGTTCAGTAGGTGGCGCTGATGCGCCTAAATCTGATCTGCGCTGCTACCAAAGACGAAGTCACTGTTTTCTATTTCCTGTTTTGGACTTTTATAGTTTCATAGAAAAACATTTATATTATTCTGTTTCTGCGTGGTAATGTTTCTTTCTCAGAGTATTTATGAACACTAAAAGAGTGCTCCTGAGCTGTACTGTAATCTCCCTACAGGACACTCGGTTTGTGTATCCGTGCTGTAGATTGTGTCTGTGCAGATTAACACAGGAGGCAGATTTAAGGTAAACTCTTCGCCATGTTATTGACTTCATTTACCTTTATAGGAAAAGTCCAAGTAATAATACAAAATAATGACCAGGTTTTATTCTAGATTTATGAATCCTTTCTAATTCCTATTTCAAACTTGGTAATAAACATTCAAATTCAGAATTATTTGTAGCATTTAAAAGATTATAAGCATTACATACAATGAGATTACTTTTTCACATAGGTCCAGGTAGGTTTGGACAGTTTTTTCCCCCTTAGTAAGTCAAATCATAATTTAAAAACTGCATGTTGTGTTTATTAAAGTTATTGTTGTGTAATATAAAAAAATTATTTGGTGATTTCAATCATTTAAGCGACAAATATGCATAATAAAAAAAAATCAGGAAGGGACAAATACTTTTTCACAGCATTGTATATACCTAGGCGGCACGATGGTGTAGTGGTTAGCACTGTCGCCTTGTACCCCCAAGGGTCCAGGTTTGATTCCTGTCTGTGTGTGCATGGAGTTTGCATGTTAGTGATTGTGTCTGTGTGTGCCCTGCTATGGATTGGTACCCTGTCCAGGGTGTACCCCACCTCAAGTCAATAGAGGATAAGTAAGAGTGTATATACCTACACTTACCACCAACTGTACCTTCTTTACAAGTCTCATCAAAGCTGATTTATAGATCAGTCCAATTCTACATCATAATCCTATGATATAAATATAAGCTGTGTTATATTTTGTCGACAGAAGCCGATGTTTCAAGTGTGGTTTCACGTGTGATACACAGAATGCAGACTACAGATTCAGGTTGTCCCTAAAAGTGTCTCGAGACTCAAGGCTTTTTGCAGTGACAGTATTTGGAGGTTGCCTCAATCCTTATTTTGGTATTACAGCTGGTGGTTTACAGAGGTAATGTCACATTTCTTAAATGTTTTTCCCCATTCCCTGGAAGAGCATGCTTTACACTTATATTCCTCTTATTTTGCTGTACGCTGTCATTTTTCAGATTTGTAGAGTCAGAAAAGTTCGAAGGACCACAGACTTTACAACAACTACTAATCAAAGCTGTGGAGGATTGCTTTATTGGAAAATGTTTAGTTTTTGGCTTTAAGGTATGTTTTTCTTTTCTGACTTTTCTGATTTTCTGATTTCTTTGTATAAAGAATTCTGTGATTGTGATCAGGTAGGATTTGATTACAAATATGATTGGATAGAGACACATTATGCTTTAGATACGGACAGTGGCTAGCTTTTACTACGTGCGTTCAATTAAACTGAAGCGTAAAACTGATTGGTATTTACAGAAGACTTCAAGTACAGTACAGTGACAAGCACAGTAAAACATTTGCAATCGTTCCTGTGAACACTTAGCAGATTCTTAAAAAATTGATGGATAACTTGTGCAAGAAACAAAGTTTAGCAATTGACATTAACTCAAAGTGTCTCCTCACAGTATTAAGGATAAACAATAGTGTTATGCTATAAATACAGACATTTTCACATGTGCAATCTGTATACAGTCTTAAGAAGGTGAATATGCACGACTAATGACCGTTAGATGACTAGATTGTTGCTACCCAAAGACAAGCTTTAAGGTTTTGCCCACAATGTAGCTTGAACAAACAGAAGAAGAAAAAAAAAGTGAACATGGGTCTCCGAGGTCCCCAAGATGTTTCATACCTTAAACTTTAAATTTCACGCCTTCTTTGAATGTTCTGTTTTAGTGTCTGTGCTTAAATACGCAAACTGCACATACATCTGAAGCTCCAAAAATGAATTTAAAAAATTGCATTTCTAAATAAAAGGTCCCAAGGCCATCATGAATAGTGCTCACTTCACTGTTGTAGCATTTACAGTAACAAAACATCAGCAGGATTGTACTCTTAGGGAGGAAAAAGTTCAAATTGAGAACGCTGCAGGAGTTTTGACTTGCAACATTATGAGCATGGAACAAGTTATTCTTAGAAGAGATTGTGTTAAACACTAGAGAGAGACAGATAGAGAGAAACACCAGTAAAAGTCCAGCAAACACTTTTTACACAAAAGGTTGGCATTGTATGTCTTTGAGAAAGTAAATTTTTACTCCGCCCTTGCTAGTTACAGTAATAGATAGTAGGAGGAAATAGGCAAGATTTTCAAATTGAGGAGAAAATAGTGGGAGGGAATGAGATTTTTTAAAATTAAGTCAGTTCTTTTGTAATTGTGCTTTACAGCTTTCCGGACGTGCTGCAGAGAGCTGTTTACTTGGCGAGCACACTGCTGAAACTGTGCAGTTTGTGGCCTGTCAAGTCATCCCTCCTAATGGAGCTTTACTGGGCGTCACTGTTTTTGGCTACTTGCAAAGCCTTATGCAGAAAAATGCTCACCCAGTCTGTTTTGCAAAAGCTGGCTGTCAGTTGCAGCGGAAAGATTCCCTGGAGAGCAGCTTTGACCACACTCTGCCCTTGTGTCAGAACTGGTGCTCCGAAACCAGCACTAGCGGATTAACGCTCCCACATCCATGGCATTCGATTTCAAGCCTGGATTTGTGCTTCTCTTTAGACGAAACAAGCGCATGCTCTTTATCTGACGTTACAGAAGAGGATGAGTCAAAGGAGCCGTCAAATGGTGTGCAAGGTGCCGAATTCTGCCCCTTTACACAATTTGGATCAACACCAAGAGAGCGTAACAGACTATCTACCTCACATGAGTCTTTGTTTAATGTTTCATCTGTGTCCCCAATAAAAATAACATCCAGTGATCATGAATTAAAAAGCTTATCTTTTAATAAGTGGTCTTCACAGGACTGTCTTAGCCAAATTAATGCATTTTTACCAGAGAAACCATTTTTCAGTTTTACTTTACAGGATGCACCTTTGTCTGAAACCTTAGGAGACTTTGTCAGCATAGAGCCGCCGATTGTTGATCGGAAATTATCCAGCTCCACCAGTAAAAGAGATCAAGGCACACTGGAAAACAGTATTCTGATAGAAAACAGCACAATTCCCAGGTATACCTCAGAGATCCAATCACCGCACTTTTCCTTTCCTGTTCTCACACCATTTTGCGATGTTACTAATGTTAAGAAGTCACTGGCACGGAACAACAGAAAACGAAAAAGCTCCCCAGTCTCTAAACATACAACGAAACTATCACATGTCTCTCAAGAGTTGCACATCTCTGACACAAAGGGTGTAGTTTCAACAAGCAACGGGGGCACTCTTGTGCAATGTCCTGCCAGAAAAGAACAGGAAAATCAATTGAGTGGGTACGAGGATGCCTATAATTATTCAGCAGACTTATTTCAACAAAGCAGCATGAATATTATAGATGTGGTCGAGAACTCCATCTCTGACACAGATTCAAAAGAGCAAAAGTGTCTTGCTGAAATCAACATTCCTGAGCCGAATATTTCGTCTTTCCGTTTTGCTCCTTCGCTGCAGTCAACTCCTGTTGTGAATTCAACCATTCAGTGTGCATATAGACAGCGCTGTAAGCTTAGGAAAAAATGCTCAGGCATGCATTGGTCTAAGAAAAGACTCGCACACAACCGTATTAGTAACAGACAGGGGATTGAATTGAATCAGAGTTGGTGTACTGATTCTGTGCTTAAAACCTCTGACAGTTCAGCAGGTGGCTCTAAGCTGAAAGCAGATATGAAACACTTGTCTGGAGACTCTGCTTTACTCTCAACCAATAATGACTGCTCCAGAGACCTTTTCGATCCTTCATTTTGACTACTGATTAAAATAAAATTTGAAAAGTAATAGATCTCAAATCTATTCAGTGCTACATTTTGTGGGCTTCAGTTGAGCTTGTAAATTCAGAGATGACATACTCTTACTAAAAAATACTTGTTTAAGTTTAGAAGTTTGTTAAGTGAATATTTTATGTATTGTTTATTTGTATCTGAAAAATTGTTACACAGCTCTACTGTTTTGTTGAAACTGTTCTACTTGATTATCTAAAATATTATGTATTTGCTCTCTCGGATATTTTTTTACCTTTGATATAGCAATAAGTAATTATTTCAATTTAAGTTTTTTAATTACCGGGGTCTCCAACACCTGTTTTAAAAATGAGTTGTAAATAAGAGAATTCGTACAATTTCTCACTTATTTTAAGTTAAGTCTTGATGATGATTTTTCATTTACAGTGGGTATAGAAAAGAATTCCTACGCTTTACCATAATCACATTTTGTTGCTTTGCAGTCTAAAATTAAGACAGACACAGTTTTTGCTTTATCCAGCTATATTAACTAAGTGCAACTTTTAACATTCAAGTAAAAGATATAACACTATCATGTCAGAAAAAAAATATGAAAAATAAATTTTAAAAACTGAATCACTGAGTTGGGAAAGGATCACCCCCCTTGTGTCAGCATTTTGTTGAAACACCTTTTACTTTAATTACAGCCTTTAGTCTATAAGGATATATTTCTACTGACTTTAAATATCTAGACTTTGAAATATTTGCTCACTCTTCTTTGCAGCACTGCTCAAGTTGAGTTAAATTTGATGATCGTTTGTGGACTGCAATCTTTAACGCCCCCACAGGTTTTCAAACTGGACACTGACCAGGTCATGCGGGGACATTCACATTTTTCTCATTGAACCACATTGTGGTCAGTTTTGCTGTGTTCTTTGGGTCATTGTCATTATGGAAGGTAAGCCTTCCCCTTGACAACTTTCTGGCAACAGATTTTCCTCAAGGATTTGACTGTATTTTGCCCCATTTCTATCCTGGCAAGTGCTCCAGTCCATGCTGCAGAGAAACATCCTTATAACAGGATATAACCACCCCGTGCTTTGCTGTTGGAATGATGATAGCTGTATAGGATTTCCAGCATACATATCGTTTGGTGGTGTGGGTAAATTGGTGGTTTAATTTTGCTCTCATTTGTTTTAGTCAACATGTGGCCTTAGAGTCTTTAAGGTATGATACCACCCTATACATACAGGGGAATATCAAATTTGTGATATTTTTGTCACATGCACACCACTCCTTATATGTCATACATTCCTGCAACTGCTTCAGAGTTGCTGTAGGCCTGTTGGTAGCCTCTGACCAGTTTCCTCCTGCTCTTTTATCTAGTTTAGAGCAAAGTCCTCATCCAGGAAGGGTCTTTATTGTAGTAAATACCTTCCACTTCTCAATAATAGATTTTTAGGCAGTGATAAAGTCTTTTTTTAATCCATCTTCTGACTTTTGTCTGTGCACAGTTTTTCCTGGAGATCTTTTGACAGTGCCTTGCTACCTATAGTTGGTTGATTGCTTCAGTTGCAGTACCAGGGACTGAAATGCTCCGGGAAAGTTATGCTGGGCTAAATAAAAGTGTTATGATATGGGGTTGCTTCTGTTGGTGTGGAATATGTTTAGCAACGTTATGTGCCAAAACATTGGAGTCAGCTGACTACCTGATACTGAATGACCAGAATTTTCAACAATGGATTTTTTTCTTTCCTGATTGTATATTTAAGGTAAAGTAATTATGTAATATATAAATTAAAATGGAAGTCACCAAACTTAGCCCATGGACTCGTTTTTGTATAATGTATAAATGTGTGTGTGTGTGTGTGTGTGTGTGTATATATATATATATATATATATATATATATATATATATATATATATATGCTGTATAACATATCCAGTAAGTTGCAATGCAAAGCTGCCATTATTTTTTAAATCATGTTTAGGAGAAGTGTATTTAATTTTCTTCCACTGGCATCATGCTCAAATGCTGCTAAAAAAAATTGGCACTGAAGGTTTGTTTCAGATCCTGGCATGCACACTACAAGCTTGATGCAATGCAGCACAAGACATTCTCACAAAAGAAAACAGGATGAGTCATTTTAAACAAATCATACAATTACTGTCTTATTGTTGATCTATTTTAAAACATAAAGTGGCACATTCCATTGAAAGTGTTCACAGAACTTGGTGAAGATGATCATGAAACTTTATAAGAATATACCTATGTTTATTTAACAGGCCAAAAGCATTAAAATTGGGATTTGCAAGATGATGGTTACATATTTGGCTGAGGTTATCAAAAAAAAAAACATTCTATTACTATGTACTTACAGACTCTAGATAAATATAATTTACAGCAAATTACAGGTGCCATTACCAAAAAGCTAAAACGTGGTAATCAATCTCTCTTTTAAAATTGTACTCAAGTCTTTTTGCCAGTCACTTGACCAAAACCCTACATTGGTGTTTTTTCTGTAGTCTGTAGGACGAGTGGAGAATCATAGAATCCAATTTACTTTAAGTCCAGGGGAAAGTTTCCACAGCTAGTGATGACATGGGGTGTTATGACTTTCAGGAGACTTGAGAGCACTTCATGTTTCTGTCTGCTGGTAAGCCTTATGGAGATGTTGATTTCCTTTTCTAGCAGGACTTAGCACCTGCCCCCTGTGCCAAAACTACCACTAACTGTTTTGCTGACCCAGAAATAAAAGTAAGAGGAGAAACACCCAACCCAACAACAGATGAGCTGAAGGCTACTATTAAAGCAAGCTGGTATTCAATACTGCCTCAGCAGTGTCACAGGCTCATGCTAAACGAGCCCTGACCAAGTACTGAGTGCATAAATTTCCTTTTTTTTTTTTTTAGGATGTCTGTATTGTATATAATTTTTAAGAAATACTAGAGGTTTATTCCAGGGTCCACCCATGTACAGATCCTGATGCCTGCAAGTTACGTTACCTATAAAAAGGAGTGTGCAGTCAGTTCGCTGCCATGCCTCACGTTGCTCTAATGTTTCGGCACACCTTACTTCTGCCTGTCGTATGTGCTGCCTACTGTTACATTTAGTGATGAACAGTTATCGTTTTTTTAGGTGTGATTTTTCTCTTTAAAAACTCATGATGCTGTTTACCATTACCATTCGGTGATGAAGGTGACGCTACCTGTGCAAACATCGAAAAACACCGGCCACAGAGGATTTCAGTTTTTAATTTATATTTAGAATCTGGATTTTATATTGTTTTTTTTTTTTCATTTTAACAAGCTATGAGTAATATTTTTATAATATTATTATTAAAAATAAAACAAAATGGCTTGAAATACTTTTTATCTCTTTAAATCATGCTGCATAAAAAAACTAACATTTTCCATGATATTCTATTTTTGGGATTAATTGACTGTAGTAAATGTAATGTACATCTTTGACATATTTTAAATGCTTCGAGTTTTATGTACAAGTCACTATTGGACTAATAGTGGCCAATAATTTAGTTCACATGACACTCCATTAACAGACAATGACTACAAAATTTGGTTTCTTTATAAAAAAAAAAAAAACACTAGTAAACTAAAAAGGGGACAGCATTTAGTTGTTAAACAAAGAGAGTGTTTGTTTAAATCAGTCAATGCAGGAGGTGACAGCAGACACATTAGATTTTAAACGAGCGTAAACAGGGTGAAAAACAAAGGTCAGGTGAGATGATTCAGCGGCGTACCGTGTGCAGCTCTGTTTTGTACAGGGAGGTCATGGCGCTGAATGGTTGCTTTTTGCTGACGTAAACCGGAAGACCAGGGGAACTAGCCAATCAGAACACAGTGACGTACAGCTTGTTATATACAATTTCTTATGACGCAGACAACTGTTGAAGGAGGACGGACATGTTGTAGTGCCTGAAACCGAGCTGAAATCGACGAGGAAAACGTGAGGGGTATGAAGAACCGGCGTTTACAAAAGAACAAAAAAGAAAGATGAAGAATATATGAATGAACTTTGCCGAATTTTGTGGCTGTATACTGTCCTAAATTCGATCGAGCCCACTTTTGATTTAGAAACACCGCACGAAGATGTCGGCCGACGCCGCGAGGGAAGACGCCTGTCGAGAGTATCAGTCGTCGTTGGAAGACTTAACTTTCAACAGCAAACCGCACATCAACATGCTGACCATCCTCGCTGAAGAGAATCTGCAGTTCACCGAGGATATCGTCGCTATAATTGAAGCACAAATTGCCAAGGTTTTTATGAAAATAGATTTTTTTTTGTTTTGTTACGTAGCAGCCATATTGTCCTCGTTGAATACAAGAGCACGCGCATGTGCAGAGTCAGCTAAAGCGTGTTAAGGCCTTTAACCACACGGCGGCAAAAGACCAGCGCCTTTTTAACATGTATATATCACGATAAATTATAAAACGTATATAATTTCAATTTTATTTTGGCACTTAAAATTATACCACAGAACTTTATTTCTTTTTTGTTGGCCCGCGTTCGTTAGTTAGCGTCGTACTCGATAGCCAAGAAGCTAGCGTCCAACTGAGTGTTTAACTAAGGTGTAATTCTAGTTTTAACGACTTAAATTGTATAATATGTATAATAATTAGGGTCGTTCTACAGTATGAAGTCGTAAGGCCCAAATTTCGTTTTAGTTTGTTAAAACGCAGAATTAATGCTATGTATTTAAATAACGTAGACTAGCCAGATTAACAAAAACAAAAAAGTACGTATGTTCGGCTCAAATAAATATAATAGCTGCATTTATTTTAAACATGTTTACTTGTATAAAATGTAAAATAGCAACCTTATCCTTTAACAAACAAGGAGTTCAGTGCAGATATTCCTGACTCATAGTCAAAATCTTCAAGATATCGAACTCTCACCATTACATAAAATATAAAGTCACTTCTACATTTTGCTTTTACAAAAGTTCACCATATGGTTGAGATACTAAAGGGTGTCTGTTGATATCTTGGTCTGTTTGACTGGTCAGTTAAATTATCTTGATTTAGGTCAAACCTCCATAGCTGGAAAAAAATAGGCAGGTTATAAATAGTGTCAGGTTTGGTTAAGTGTATAGAGATTATTTAAGAATTAAACAGTTGTTTGAAACAAAACAGAACCCTGATAAAATATAAATTTTGAAGCAGGTTACTTTGTATTAAGAGGGGAAAAAACCCACTGAAAACCTTAAAGGAAAAAAAATGACGAAATTAACTAAAAAATTAACTACTCACAATCTTATGCCATCCAATTGATTTTACCATTTAAATTATTAGTTAATTAAATTTGCTGGCTTTATGTTTCTGTTGTATGTGAGAAACGTGACTAACCAGTGTTAATGCATGTCTATGACAGACAGTAGCTTGCTAGACCAACACAGAAAGCCTGCAGTCAAGTCTAATTACAGTGGACATGTGTTGGATTGCATCATTTGTTTTAGCCAAGTAGTAATCTGGATTATGCTTTCTACTGTATTAAAACAATCTAGCAGTTATTTTAGTGATATTAGCCACTGCACTGGATAGAGATGAGTAGAGGTGTGAGTTGAATTTGTTTTAAAGCTGTGACCAGATCAATAAAAGTTGCACTGCCTGTACCGCTGTCAATGTAAGAGTGTCGGCATGATAGTCAACATGCTAATGATCGCTGTGATGCCATAGTCCTTTGGTTCGTAACTGGTAGTCCGTGAAGTCGAGATCCTTTCTATTTTTTGTATTTACTAACTAATAAAGGGTTCATGGCGTGTTTAGAGTGCTGAGTAAAAAAATTTCTCTATTGATTTTTTTCCATTGTTAATAAATGCTACACAAATGTGACAATAAACTTTATGAAATGTGCTTTTGTCTTTCTTTACCAGTGTAATTTTTTTGTGGAAACATCTGCCTGTTCTTGAGTTTGTTTGAGAGAAATGGTCTTTCAATCAGACATTGCTTCAGATGTGTTTAACGTCTTTATAAGTTGACCAAATGTTATTCTTAAAACACAGTTGTCGGTCATGTATCCCTGGGAACAGGGTTGACCTATTCCAAGACAAATCTTACACTTTAAACAAGTAGCTCTTAACAAACTTTGGTTAAAAGTACAATGGACTTTCCCCCTCCCCTCAACCTTTATTTTTGCATTTTATTTCTCAAAAGGTGACTATGGTATATTAGCCAACATCAGTTGCAAAAATATAAAAATAAAATAAGACCATGTACCACTTCTAAAAAAATTTTTTTCATAAGACATTAAAAAAAAAACATTTTCCAAAAAGTTTCTCAAATAGTGACAAATAATAAAAGTATGGATATCCTGCAATTTTTTTCCTTCTGGAATACCTACACTGAAGATTCATCGTTGGTGCTTTTTTCTTTTGACATGGAGCTTTTACCCTTCCTGTTTTTGGAGGAAATACATGGTGGTTTGTTACCACATTCATCCAAGCCTCCAACGCAAGACTTTCTTCAAGTTTTCTTATTTTTAACCTTCATGCCATGAGCTGGAAGAAATTTGAGAAGTGTCATTTTTTTCGTTTTTTTTTCCCCTCCGGTGGAGGGAGAAGATTTTTCCTCCCCTCATGCTCCTCGTCCACCTTTTTTTTTTTTTTTTTTTTTTTTTTAAACAACAGAGGACACAAGCTAATATCAGAGTGTAACTGCACATTTGTCATGTTGTGTACTAAACTTGTGAGTTTTCTATCGCTGTAGGCGCCTCCTGCTGAGAAGCTTCCTGTTTTGTACTTAGTGGATTCCATAGTGAAGAATGTTGGAGGACAGTACCTTGAAGTGTTTACTAAAAACCTAATCACTTCCTTTATATGTGTGTTTGAGAAGGTACTTAATTTTCCACTTATTTCTTCTTAAGATGTTGCTGAACATTACAAGTCTAATGCTTCCATGCGTTCATGTTGTTCATGTGTAGATATTTGTAAGCATTGCTGTTATTTTCTGATCCTGATGTTAAATAATAGTCATCATAGGTTTGTAAATTTCATTCTGCAGTCATGGATGTTTAGTAATAAGTAATAGTTTTAAAAAGGTAACCTAGGTTTTCTGTAACTATTGAAGAAATGGATGTCAGAATATTCGTTTGTTCTACCCTTCTTTAGGTGGATGAAAACACTAGAAAATGTCTCTTCAAATTGCGTTCCACATGGGATGAAATTTTCCCCTTGAAAAAGCTGTATGCGTTGGATGTTCGTGTAAACTCAGTAGATCCTGCTTGGCCCATTAAGCCTTTACCACCAAATGTAAATGCCAGCATTCATGTCAACCCCAAATTTTTAAAGCCGGTAAGCATGTGAAATAAGTAAACGGTAACATAGTGCTTAGGTTTTCGTCATAGTAAAGAAGTTCATTATAATTTTTCTCTTTTTGTGTAGACCGAAGAAATAGCTCCTCATCCCCCAGTCAGTGAGAAGAACTTGGCAGAGGAACAAATAATAAGGCAACAGTTGCTTGCTAAGCAAAAACAGTTGTTAGAGCTTCAGCAAAAGAAGATAGAGCTTGAACTTGAACAAACAAAAGCTCAACTGGTAAGCTTTGAGTAAAATCATGGAATTTTCAGTACTTTTGAAAACATGCTAGTTGGTAAATTGTTGCATTTTATATGGGGGAACTAAAGTGCAAACGGTTTAAAGTCTTTACATTAAAGTACTTTTCTTTTTTCTCAAGGCGGCCAGTACACCCGTTTCAGCCCAGTTTGATCCACCAGCTGCAAGTAAGTCTGCTCCTACGCAACACAAGTCATGGCCTGCACCACCACAGGTAGACAAGCCGTCAAACAGAGATCCTAGATTGAACAGAGCTTCCATACCATCCGTAAATAATGCAAAGGAGCAAGCAACATTCAGAAAGGAGAGCCAAGTCACACCACCCATTAACATACCTGAAAAGAGAGTAATGGTTCCCCCAGAACGGCCAAGTAAACTAATGAGAATACCAAAAAAAGATACCTCTACAACTGACGAAAAGGCTAAGTCCAAGTCGGTATCACCGTTAAGCAAGGGAGTTCTTAATAAAGGCAAAGACGCTGAGCCTGAGCATCCAAAGACATTCGATGTTAGCAAAAAGGACCCACGGTTGCGAAAACAAATGCATGAGAAGACTGATTTAAAAGAGGAAGAAGTCAAAGAAAAGAAAAGGGGCACAGAGAGGAAAGAACGGGAAGACATTGGGAAAGGCCCAGAGCCACAGAGATCCAGCAACTCCAGAGGCAAGCTTGTGAATGGGTCTCTGAATAAACATGACCGATTTGACACTTTCCAAAAGCAAGATATTAAAGTAAGTAAAACAAACATCAGAAAAAGGTCTCGCTCTAGATCACGTTCTCCACCTCAGCACTCTCCTAAACGAAAAGACAGGCGTTCTCCAAAGAGAAGAACAAGAAGCATCACACCACCTCCGAAGTCTGGAAAGGCTAGGCAGTTAAGTAAACATAACGAAGTTGATAACCAACAAGCGAACGCCAGGGAGGATCGGAGCATACCAAAGAAGAACATCTCTGAGGCAAGGCGGGTAAAGAGACCGCTGGAGGATAGAACTCCTGAGCATCGAGATGTCCAGACACAGAGGGTCTCGCCAGTAGAGCATAAAAGTGTAAAAGACATCAAGAGATGGAGGAGTGGATGGGAAGAAAATAAACCGTAAGAAGCTTCTCACACTTTTTATTTTTTTTATTTTTTTTAAATGGGATAAGCTTGTATGGGATATGTACACAATTGTAACAGCAGAATTGTAGTGAGTTTTATTTGTACTTCCTATTTACAGACTTAAGCAACCTGATCAAGATCTCTTACACAGCAAACCTGGACAGCAAAGGCATAAAGTCTGGAACAGCTATCAAAGGCCTCCGACGCCACGAACACCGAAACAGCACCGTCTGAGTGTTGATGACAACCTACAGATTCCAGAAGTGCTTAATACTGCCAGCAAGAGGGAACTTCTACGAAAGGTAGGGAAAAAAAAAACTCAAAGATTTTTTGTCTAATTTTTTTATATAAGCAATTGATTCTTTGTCATCTAATTGTCGTTTTAATGTTCCTTTCTCTTGATGAATAAAAAGCACCTCATTCAATCATTGCAAATCTTGAAAGACAATTTATGTATGCCATAATGTCTTCTAGGCTAGCCAGCGATTGGCAGATGGAGAGCTATCACAGGAAGAATTTCTTAATGTGGCCCATCAAATCAGGCAAATATTTCAGTATCAAGAAGAAAGACAGCGCTCTGATTCTTGGGAGGGACCGAATGATGGTGGTCCGCCCACAAGAAAGAAACCCCATGGACATATGTCTGATGCCGAGCTCTCTTACTTTGAACATAAATCAAAGCTAAAAAGAACACAGCTGCAGCGCCCAGGTATTATACATAGTGTTGATGTAGCATGCTATTTGTTGTGGCTAGCGTTAATTAGTTTAATTATATGTAATCATATAAAAATACAGTGGTTATTATTTTTAAAAACATTCCCTAAAACTTCTTAAATTGATTAATCACAAAGCATTGCAGTGTACATTTGACTTGTAAGAAGCTGATATTCTGTCTGACATTCTAGCACTTTGATTAACAAATTCTGTTCTGACAGATAAAACTTCAGTTCAAACATTCGTTCTAGTCCTAAGCCCTTTGGATCTGATTTTGATAATCAGGATGTCTGGTTATTTAGAGCAGACATTATGTATTAGAGTTGGGAATGAGTGCTGTATGAAAAAGGCTAGTGTTCACTGTACTACTGTTGTTCATTAACTGTTAATCTTTTCAATCCCTTACAGTTCACCGGATCTCACCACTAAGAGAAAATGTGCAGCACCATAAGCTTGAACTAGAGCATGATGAGCCATTTATCTCAGATACACTCAAAAAAGGAAGCGAAGCCTTTAAACAATTCTCAGGAACAGATGACCCTAGACGAAATGACAGACCGCCATCTCGAACAGGAGCCCCTTTTAGAAATTCCCCAAGTCCAGGTGGTTGTGATGGAAACTCTGGGAAAGCAGGTGTGACATTTGAAGGATCAGCACAATCCATGGACGTAGAGCAACTTGAAGATGGTGATATCAGTCCCAGGTTCGAAAGTCCTAACAGCGTCCATTCTGATCCAGGTCTGGACAATGATGCTCCACTAGGTTTAGATGCACCTTTAAAGCAGGAAAGGGTACCTGGACCTTTGAGAGGTGGTCGAAACCTTAATGAATCTCCTGGCCAAACACCACCTCATGCTACTGAGGGACCTAGCACACAGGTAAATGTGCCAAGAAATGAAGGTGCAAATGCCCCCCCACGATTTGATGGCCATTCGAATTCCCATCCTCAGTTTGAAGGACCACATGGTCTCGTGGGACAAACACGTTCAGATGGTCCATGCAGACCTCATCCTCCAGGGAGATATGAGGGAAATGCAGGTCCAGGAAGATACGAAGGTCCTGGTACTCATGGTCCACCTAGATTTGAGGGACATGGACGATATGATGGTCCTGGACCACACAGATTTGAAAGACCTCCACTACTAAAAGGGCCTGGAAGATATGATAATCAGTCAGTTCCACATGGACCAATGAGGTATACGGAGCCTCATGGACGATTTGAAGGGCCAGGATCAGGCCGTTTTGATGGTCCAGTGGGACATCAAGGTCCTGGAAGATTTGACGGCCCAGGACCCATGCGGTACAACAGTCCAATGCAGGCAAATAGATTTGATGGCCCCACAAGATTTGATAATCCCCATGTACCACAAGGCCCTCCTGGAGGATTTGAAGGCCCAATTAGGTATCCTTCTGGGATGGTAAATTACGAGGGACCAATGAGACTTGAAGGGCCAGGCAATCAGCCGGGAATGATGCGCTTCGAAAACCCAGCACAGCCAGTACCGATGAGATTCGAAGGACAACCGTCTGGCATGCCAAGATTTGACTCTGCACCGCAGGGTCTTCCACGATACCGTGGACCTCCAAACGTGCAAAATTCATTCAGACCACAAGGACAGATGATAATTGAGCAGCCCCAGAATCAGGGTCCAATGTTAAATCCTGGTGTCCCACCCCACAATTTTAACATGGCAGCACCCAGTACATTTGATGGCCAACCATTGCCATTTCACATGCAACAGAACATCTCACAAGGGTCAAACTTCACTGTGCCAGAACCAGCACCTTCAGGATTTCAGAATTCATACAGGCCTGTTGCTCCATTTCCTGGCACTGCTCCTGCTAACCATCCTCAGCCTGTGAGTACTAAAAATTATTGCTGCAGTCAATCAATATCAAGTTGAATGTGGCTGGATTTAAAGCCTAACAATGAAACCTGAATAATTTTATCATCTTTTTTTTTTTTAGATGCCTGTTATGCCTGCTTCAGTTTCGAACTTCGGCCCACCAAACCAAGCACCTTTCAACCCACCAGGTAAGCTTTTTTGAATTTTTGTTTTGACCTTCTAATCGAGTAAGTATTCAGAGAATAAACTTATGAGTTTTCTGGGGTTTTTTTTGTTTTGTTTTAGTGTCTCAGTTTTTACAGCCTGAGAGTCATTTGGGCCAAATGGATGTTAATGACTTAATGGCTAAATTGATGGACTTTGGAATAATCAAACCAACGCAAACAGACTCCAGCAGTGGTAAGCATTGTTTGTTTAAAGAGTTGTTAAGCCAATGTAATATCTGTTATGTTATTACTTTTTCTAAATGTGTTCTTTATATGTATTCTTTATACATCCTGTCTTCATTTCAGAGTCCACATCTGCAACTCAGTCTCAGAATATGCCAGAAGAAGAAGAACCAGAGGAGGAGGAACAGGATGACGATGATACTCTTCCCGATATGACTGGCTTCGTTGTAGATGACATGAAACAGTATGTATTCGCCAACTAGTCTTAAACTTTCTGTCCTAAAGTCCTACAGTTTTAAATTCTTTGGTTCTTTGTCTCTTAACAGGAGACATGAAAGTGTCATTACGAAACTGTACACTGGAATCCAATGCTACTCTTGCGGAATGCGCTTTACAGCATCTCAGACTGATATTTATGCCGATCACTTGGATTGGCACTACAGACAAAACCGCTCCGAGAAGGACATCAGCAGAAAAATAACACACAGACGGTGGTACTACAGTCTCACAGTAAGTCCAAAAACACTTAGGCAAGGGTCACTGAGATTACATTCACCATTGTGTTCTTTGACTTGGTTTTGTTCCTAACTTAATTACTATGTTTTTAGGACTGGATTGAATTCGAAGAAATTGCCGATCTCGAGGAGAGGGCAAAGAGCCAGTTCTTTGAAAAAGTCCATGAAGAGGTTGTACAGAAAAACCAGGAAGCAGCCAAAGAGAGAGAATTCCAGAGTGTAAAAGCTGCTGCAGATGTTGTTCATGAAGTAAGCATGCATATTAAAAGCTTTAAGCATTGGGTATTAAACACATTTTCAAGTTTAATCACATCATGCTTCATATAATTAGAAAACTCGGTAAAGGGAGTTTGAAAGTACAGCATTTCTAATTAAATCCTGTTTATGGAGTCAGTTGGTCTGTAATACCTATGCTCAGTATTGGTTTTGGTCAATCCTTAGCTTAAACAATGAGGTTGATTACCCATGTGTGGCCCATATGACTTTAAGTATTGTGATAAAATACCTTAGACATTTTTGTAATCCAGGATATGCATCAAAACTCCAGTAATGGTTAAAGAAAATATGGCTATTTATGATTTTATTGAATGTGTACAGGATTTATTTACTGATACAAAAAGAAGTGTACATAATAAATAAATAGTTTTACAATTGTATGTGTGCAACTGCTTCTAGAGTATAATCATATCGCCCATTTTTATTAGCAGCTGGATAATTCTTTAAATACATGAAGTAACAATGTGTGTTGTGTTTGTGTCTTCTACAGTCTTGTGAAATTTGTCAAGAGCAGTTTGAGATGTACTGGGAAGAAGACGAGGAGGAATGGCACCTAAAGAACGCCATTAGAGTTGATGAAAAGGTAAGAAATATGAAGCACATGTTTATTATCCAGTTCTGTAATGTGTCAAATGCTGGCAGCCGACTTATGATTCACTCTCTTATTTCAGACATACCATCCCTTGTGTTATGAAGACTACACTAATGTAAGTGGTGGAGCTCTTAAAAGTTTTGTAATAAAGTAAAAAAAATGTTCTTCATCCCACTGTAGTCATTGACTAAATGCATGTATGGTCTGGTTTTGGACATGGATAGGGGTCCACAATAACCTGCTCTCTTGCAAAGTGCAGAAAACGAAAGTGCAGCCATGTCATGGCTGATTTGGGCTAATTGAAAAATTTTAAATTGTGTGGAAATAAGATTTTTGCTAAACCACTTTTTTTTTCTTTAATTGCAGTGATGTGTTATAAATAAAGAAAAGCTTTCTCATGTTGTGTCCATATTCAAGCCAGTTTATAAACACTACTTTCTTCTTTTCTCTTACATAAACACTGTAGACATCTTCCTTTGTGGATTCCACCCCATCCCCCAATAAGATGCTCACCGAAAACCCTTTAAATGCTTTCATAAAACAAGAGAGAGAAGGTGAGGGGTCATGCTCCAGTATTAAAGAAGAGCCAGCTGAAGGAGACACAGAGGCTGTAACGGTAAAACAGGAGGTTCAGGATGAGTCTGAAGAAGGGTCACAAACAATTAGTGCAATTCCGTTTTAAACCATCTTGCTGCTTTAAGACCTCCCTTCTCTCATGGTTACTTGAGTTTCTGTTAGAACTATTTTTATACAGAACGGCTCTGAGGCAGGGTCCTCAGCTATGCATACAATTAAATACATTTTTGTATTTGTATCTGCCTGCAGTTTCAGGTGTTTTTTTTGCTGTGTGAATGCCAAGTGAAATGTTCTTTAAAAAAGATGTATGTTGGGGTAAATGTGTGTATAATTAATTTATAAATAAAGAAATATTTTTGGTATTCTTTGTGTAATATTAAGATTGTAAAATGTTGGGTTGAAATTCTTTAAGAACTTTTGATTTATTTCCCCCGTCAGGCATTTGTACAGATTTTGAGAAGTGAACAGCAATGAACTGAGCAGGTTTACAGATGACACACGATATAATGCCCTATTGCAGTCTTTCAGTTAGTAAGGATTAAAAAAATAATAAATTTAAAAAATCACGTTTTCACCCTTCCTCAACTTAAATGTGTAAATAATTACATGTCAAGCCTATTAAGTTTATTAATGTTTTTGGTTCTGATTATTAAAATGTATTTAGTTTAAAGAGGAAAATAAAAAAAAAAGAAATAATTTCTGCAGAGATTTAAATAGGCTTGCTTGACTTACTGAATATTCAATAAAGTGAATCATCAAAAAAAAGTAGTGTGCGTGTGCAAATGTTTACTTTTGTGTTTTTTGAAGTGTTTATCCTAAATAAAATTTTAGTGTTTAATGATTTATGCCTCCTGGTCTTTTTTCCATTTACAGCTGTCTTCTACTATAAGATATGCCCAAAAAGGGTACATCGGTTTGTTCAATCTAACATTAACACACTTTAAACATTTCAACTTTAATCTTAGATTTTTTATGTCCACAGTGAGGTAGTTTATTTAAAAGTCATAAATGTTGAAAAACAAACCACATTGTCAATTCCATATCAAATACACTATTTAAAGTAGGGATGTATACTTAAGACTATAATCATGTAATTCAGTATTTAAAACCACTTAATATCTTCTTGTATGACTTAGTAGCCTCTGATCTATATGTAATGAACTTTGTTTAGAATCTGGGTTGGGTAATTAATCTACTGTATCTATAAATGATTACAGCTTGGGGAAGAATTATTTTAAGCATTAGAATTAAATGTAAAATCACCTTGCTAACGTTTCAGATTATTTGCACACGTTAAATAATATATACATTAGTTTTCTACAGCACTTGATTATACAAAAATTGTTGCCTGAAAGTGATTCTTGCACACATTTTAGCCATATGCTAATGTTTAGATCATACTGTTAAAACATTTTATACAGTACTGTGCAAAGGTCTTGAGCCACCCCTCATTATTTTACACTTCAAAAAAGACTTGACTCTTGTATATATTTTTTTTGTCTTGAATAGTTCTCCATGTTTCCTTTTTTTTTTTTTTGCCTTTCATTTTCAATCCAGAGGAATGTTTCCTGTTTGTTAAGACACATAGTGACCTAGAAATCATTTAAACGTTAAAAACACATCTAAATGAACCAGTAAGGAACAGATATAGATGCTCAGACTGGTGATTAGTATACTGGTGATGCTGAATGTTTGGAACAGACAAGAGGGGAAATGAGGTTGCTGCTGAGGTTGTTCCATGATGACCCATTTTTTTATTGTATCTTTGGGCACCTTGTAGCCTGTCACAGTGAAGCACTTTAAATTAAAAGAAAAATTAATGGGTGGCTCAAGATTTTTGCACAGGTTTGTATATACTGTATAGTATGATACTTTAGGAAAATGTAAGGAAGCAATTTAAATCCCGGGGCATAATCTGTAAAATTCTGAGTTGACTTAAATGGTTGCTTTACATAAAGAGTAAGTGAGAAGTAGAGACATTCTAGACATTTAGGTGGGGCAAAATATTTATGAACAAGCCGAATGTTTTATGGATCAAAAACACTGCTCAGATATTTTAGTGGTTATTGACACTGATGTTTCAACACAGATTTTGATTACAATGAGTGAAAATACAGTTACATTTTTTATTAATGCAAAGTCACTTGTTTACTTCCAAAACCGGTAGACACTGAGGGCAACCGCCAAACAGGAGAATATGCATGCTGTAGAAAAAGGAAAAAAAAGCAATATATATATAAGTATTCTGTAACCGATATATTCAATAATATGTCAAGGAAATGACTCGCAGTGTAATCTCAGCGTACCTGCGAGATAGCGGATCGTCTGAAGCTTTAGTGACTCCAGGAGTGTTTTCAGTGAAGCTACTTCGATGTCTATTTTCTTCGTAGTTTCAATTGCGCTAGTTTCAATTTCAGCATTCTAAACATTACAAAAAAATACTGATCATATAATATCCAATATTGGATTTTCTTGCCTTTTCACCATTTTTTTTTGTCAAAACCCACCTTTTTGTGAAATTCAGAGTTGACTTCCATCAGTTTTTTCTCTTGCTCTGTAAACTGACAGATGAGAAACTGATTCATATTTGGTCTACTAATGTGACACAAATTTCTAATTCTGCTCTTTACAAACTCTGAAACGAGGACACAAGCACATTAGTTACTTACCATGTCAGTAACACGACTTCGCTCAAGGTTAATATCCAGCTTTGTGTCTGCTCTGATTTTTTGACTTTCCTCCTTTTGATGTTAAGGATCAATGTAACATTAATAACCATGAGGGAAAACCTCAGAATGTAAACTCAATGATTCCTTCAGGCAGAAAAGCTTGTACTTACGAGCAGTCTGTTCTTGATGTGTTCAAGTTCAATCTGCATTTTCTAAATAGAAAAGTATTAGTATTAATATTACAACATAATATTTCATCTAGCGTAGCAATTGTGTTACCATCAAAGTAGAAAGTTTTCTCAGTACATTAACTCTTTAATGCTCTTTCTTCAATGTAAAAAAAAGCTTAGTTTGATCAGCAAATGTGTTCTGTTCATCATATGCTACCCAACATACCACTTGCACTTCCCCTGTTCAGTCCCAACCCCGGTGCAAGTCAGTTGCACATGGTTGGCCCATTAAAGGAGTTGGTGTGTGGCCATCGTTTTAGACATGAAGCAGGCAGTCTAATCATGGCTCTGGTGTTCTGGTAACATTTTGCCTTGAGGGTATCTAAGCACTACTAAAATGCTAGTTTTTACTTTTGTAACAGTTTTCTGTTAATGTACATTCGTGGCCAGAGTTGTTTTGAGAATTACATTAATATTGGAAATTGGAAAAGTTGCTGCTAAAGTTTTTATAATAGCAATTTGCATATACTCCAGAATGTTATGAAGAGTGATCAGATGAATTGCATAGTTCTTCTTTGCCATGAAAAATAACTTAATCCCAAAAAAACCTTTCCACTGCATTTCATTGCTGTCATTAAAGGACCTGCTGAGATCATTTCAGTAATCGTCTTGTTAACTCAGGTGAGAATGTTGACGAGCTTAAGGCTGGAGATCATTATGTCAGGCTGATTGGGTTAGAATGGTAAACTTGACATGTTACAAGGAGGGTGCTGCTTGAAATCATTGTTCTTCCATTGTTAACCATGGTGATCTGCAAAGAATCGTGTGCAGCCGTCATTGCGTTGCATAAAAATGGCTTAACAGGCAAGGATATTGTGGCTACTAAGATTGCACCTAAATCAACAATTTATAGGATCATCAAGAACTTCAAGGAAAGAGGTTCAATTCTTGTTAAGAAGGCTTCAGGGCGTTCAAGAAAGTCCAGCAAGCGCCAGGATCGTCTCCTAAAGAGGATGCAGCTGCGGGTTGGAGTGCCACCAATGCAGAGCTTGATCAGGAATGGCAGCAGGCAGGTGTGAGCGCATCTGCACGCACAGTGAGGCAAAGACTTTTGGAAGACGGCCTCGTGTCAAAAAGGGCAGCAAAGAATCCACTTCTTTCCAAAAAAAAAAAACATCTGGGACAGATTGATCTTCTGCAGAAAGTATGGTGAATGGACCGCTGAGGACTGGGGCAAAATCATATTCTCTGATGAAGCCTCTTTCCGATTGTTTGGGGCATCTGGAAAAAGGCTTGTCCGGAGAAGAAAAGGTGAGCGCTACCATCAGTCCTGTGTCATGCCAACAGTAAAGCATCTTAAAACCATTCATGTGTGGGGTTGCTTCTCATCCAAGGGAATGGGCTCACTTACAATTTTGCCCAAAAACACAGCCATGAATAGAAAGAATGGTACCAAAACACCCTCGAACAGCAACTTCTTCCAACAATCCAACAACAGTTTGGTGAAGAACAATGCATTTTCCAGCATGATGGAGCAGCGTACCATAAGACAAAAGTGATAACTAAGTGGCTCGGGACCAAAACGTTAAAATTTTAGGTCCATGGCCTGGAAACTCCCCAGATCTTAATCCCATTGAGAACTTGTGGTCAATCCTCAAGAGGCGGGTGGACAAACAAAAACCCACTAATTCTGACAAACCCCAAGAATTGATTATAAAAGAATATGTTGCTATCAGTCAGAAATTGGCCCAGAAGTTGATTGAGAGCATGCCCAGTCGAGTTGCAGAGGTCCTGAAAAATAAGGGCCAACACTGCAAATACTGACTCTTTGCATAAATGTCTTGTTATTGTCGATAAAAGCCTTTGAAACGTATGAAGTGCTTGTAATTATATTTCAGTACATCACAGAAACAACTGAAACAAAGATCTAAAAGCAGTTTAGCAGCAAACTTTGTGAAAACTAATATTTGTGTCATTCTCAAATCTTTTGGCCACGACTGTACACAAGCAAAAGTCTGACATGTTTACTATCATTATTTTATATTTACTAATATACATACTGCGTTTTCTGATCTCAGGTTGGCAAATTCACTTTTCTCCAGAATAACCATGTCCTTCCTAATGGAATCCAAATGAGCCATAATTTGC
The DNA here is from genome assembly GCF_024256425.1 of Clarias gariepinus. Classification (NCBI taxonomy): domain Eukaryota; kingdom Metazoa; phylum Chordata; class Actinopteri; order Siluriformes; family Clariidae; genus Clarias; species Clarias gariepinus. Next base: position 11,081,625 of record NC_071118.1, on the reverse strand, counting down.
TGAAGAGCAATTTCCTGCAACAGGAAACACAACCAGTGAAGGAAAATTGCGCCGTCATTAGTGTCTGTGAACAGCATGTTCTTATTTGACTCTACCTGATGAGCTCCGGTTACCATGTCCCTGTACACAATGTCCATGTTTGCTGTTGTGAGAGTCACCAGAGCATTGACGATCAACTCTGCCTGCTTTTTTTCAAACCCTACAAAAAAATTAAAAAAAATTAAAAAAAGACAATCGCAATCATAAACATTTTTAAATGAACTCGTAAGGACTCTTTAGGTTTGTCCATTTGGGGGAAATCATTAATGGTTTAATTCAGAACCAAAACTCAATCTCTCACTCACTTATCTTTTATACCGCTTCATCCTGTTTTCAGGGTCGTAGGGGGTCCAGGAGCCTATGACAGGAGACTTGGGCCACGAGACGGCGTACATCCTAGATATGCTATAGGTTGTCAGGGTGCCAATCCATCGCAGGGCACACACACATACACACACTACGGGCAATTTGGGAACACCAATTAGCCTAACCTGCATATCTTTGGACTGTGTGAGGAAACCAGAGTACCCGGAGGAAACCCACCAAGCACAATGAGAACATGCAAACTCCATGTACATAGAGACGGAAATCGAGCCTGGCTGGGAATCGAACCAGAACCCTATAAGTGCAAGGCAACAGTGCTAACCACTGTTTAATTAAATTCAATAAAATGTATATTCGTATAGCGCTTTAAACAATTGTCATTGTCGCAAAGCAGCCTTACATAATCATAAAAATCCTGGAAGTTTGTATGAAATGTGAATGTGTATGAATCAAAATGATCAGTACACCACCGTGCCAACACAGAGTACAAATAACCCACTTTACATTGTCTACTGGTTATTTGACTGCCCAAAACCACACATACCTGTGGCTCAGGTTTCACATTATGTTGTTCCATACCCAAGTACACTCAAGTGATCTACATAACGCCACACTGACTTGAAAATCAGTTTAATATTTATTTTTTTTACATTTATAATAGGATGAACTGATTGATCGACTAATGACTAGAATTGGCTGATTTTCAGTTTGACTGGTCATAAGCGGTGATCGGCTAAGCAGCCTCAGATATAGACGAACGCATATTTATGGCATTACACACATATTAAAACTCATTCATCTGCCTTTTTCTCCAAGGTCTGTGAGTAAATTAGTCTCAAGCCCACTCATTACACACGGTTACACAAGGCTCAAAACACTGCGAGTCCAAATTAGTTAAAAATTGTGTGTTAAAAGCCCCAGGGAAGCTGTAGCCACCAAACTCGCGCGCTCACTGTCAAGTTGAGTTTTGAGACTTTGAAGGCATTTGACGAGGTAAAACGTCATTTCTTTATAAACCTACAGGTGCTACACTCTAAAATATCCACACGTTTTCATCCCATGTGGTAGGAGGAAATTATTCGCCAAGTTTGTTTAGAAATAATAATTATGTCGGATTACAGAGATACATGATGCCCAGGTAAATGTTAAACGTTTGTACTTGATGTCATTTTGTATTGTATAAAATAATGTTATAAGGAATGGGCTACATTTTATAAAATGTAAGAAAATAAAATAAAATAATCGGGTCAAAATTTAATATTGAATTGGAATATTTATAAAATCATGGTACTTTTAGAAACGCAGCTTTAATTAAATTGGTATCTTGGTATCAAGATAATATCGTATTGGGAGGTGACTACTGATTATTATTATTATTATTATTTGAGGGAATGCTGTCCTTCAGGTGCCGTTAGTTGTTATACTCTAAAACGCCCCCCTGCCACGGGTTGCCCCACTACATAATCTCTCTCAAATATTACATCAGGACATAATATTCATAGGTTTATTATTATCAAATATATTAATACTATTATAATTAACCCTAGGCACGTGACAGCCGTCGAGAACATTAATACAAATTCTTATATAATGTTTATTTTATGGCACATTTATTTTGCAGGGGTTTGTTATGTAATACAAAACTAACACTTTTATTTATCACAAATTACACTAAATAATTATTGTTTATGATGAAAAATTACACGAAACGATTTTTATTATAAATTAAGCAATATGAAAATATACATGTTGTACATGAAAAAATCTATAATTTATATTTTTCCCCCTATATAACGTTTTTTTTATATTACTTATTTTATAATCAAACTCGTTTTGTCTTATTTGTAAACCATAGACATATGAATTTATGTTCTAATATAATATTTGAAAGAGATTATGTAAGGGGGGGGGGGGGGGGCAAACCGTGGCAGGGGGGCATTTTAGAGCGTAACACCCCGTTGCTGTCTCACCGTTAGACTCCAGCTCTTTGACTAGAGCATGACTGTCGAAGGTCAGTTTTCTCTGCTCTAGAGGCGTCAGCTCCACTTTCCGAACATCATACGAGCTCCTGCTCCCAGCTGCGTGGATCCCTGAATAAAAACACAACACGACGGTGACTTTTTCTCCCCTCCAGTTCACACAAACCGTGTTTTTAACATCATGCACTTTACCTCTAGCGGAAAGACAGGAAGATGTCTGCATGAGCCAGGGAAGAGATCCGACATGCTGTCTGATCTGAACAGCACGGTGTCTGAGTAACACAGATCCCAAGAACATGATCCAAAACCAATAACAGATTATTTATGGCTCAAAACTGCAAATATTAGACCACTAATACATCACGTGCTGTCGTTATAAAAGTCCAGCCATCATCTGCGGAAGTGATAAATGACCTGAACTTTGTGAATGAACACGCGAACACACAAATTATATATAAATAAAATAGTAATAATATATATATATATATATATATATATATATATATATGAGTCAACCTTTCTAACGAAACTACTAGCAGCTAGTTTTAAAACATCAGCTCAACCTCACAAAGTTATGACTCTTTATTTCGGTTTCATCCTAAATTACACCGTGCTTCCTACACAGTCAAAGATTCAGATCCAAGGGTCGATTCTAAAGAGTCGACTCTCTGATTAATTAGGAAATTAAGCGTCGGTTCTGAAGCTTCCTGCAGCAACCTGTCACTGTATCAAACATGTGTATCTTTCCTGTTTTATGGTTTAATTTGTAAAAAAAAAAAATCATTTTTAAAAGGCTTTTTTTTTTTTTTTTACAAATAACGACTACTAAGATTATGAGTCGACTCCCACATTTTTGTCTACAATAAGAATGGGAGTCGAATTTCTCGACTCATCCCTGAAGTCAGTGCACTTTCTACCTACCTAGTGTCAAATAATTCGGGATTGAACCGTCATTGCAGCGCAATACTTCCGGCAATAAGCGCGTTGGATTGAGGTGTATTTTAAATAAAGTTAACTTTATTGTTTCAGGGAGCTGTCATGGCGGCGTCCACAAGCCAGAGCCAGAGCTGGAGCTGGTTTCTCGCTTTGGCTCTCGGAGTTTCTTTCCTGAAATGTCTACTAATAAATGCATAGTGAGTGAAGAGTTTAACCTGTTAATTAAGTGTTACGTCTCTCGGTCCGATCGGTGATCAGATACTCTTTGATTTGTTTTCTAATTGTCGTTGTAAGTGTGTAAGAGTTATGAGAAAGACATAATCTTGTTCTAGTGACCAGTCATTTCACCTAGCCTTAGTCGCTCAATAGGAGTAAGCTAATGCAATATGACGTCATTACATTAGTCCTTTGATACAGTTGTGGAAATATTGTCAGGTGCATTGTAACTCCACTGATGCACACTGTAAAGAACAATTAGTTAAATGTTTAACAATTATTTCAGTAAAAAATGTTTCCTTTGCTCAAAATTCCAGCTTTATCGGAATCTTTTCAGTTTCCAAAACTGGCTTAACTTGCTCAGTCAGTGGTGTGGCAGCTTCTTACTGCTCAGACAAGCCGTGTTTTATAACAGGATTTTCCACCATATTTGTTTTACAGTAGATAGTTTGGGTGGTATGGTGGCTTTGTGGTTAGTGCTGTCGCCCCGCCCCTTCAGGGTCCGGGTGTGATTCCCGCTTCGGATCTGTGTACATGGAGTTTGCATGTGCTTTGTGGGTTTCCACAGTTCAAAAACATACAGATTAGGCTAATTGGAGTCCTCAAATTGCCCGTAGTGTGTGAGTGATTGTGTGTGTGTGTGTGTGTGTGTGTGTGTGTGTGTGTGTGCGCGCGCGCCCTGCAGTGGATTGTCACCCAGTCCAGGGTGTATCCCGCCTTGTGCCCTGAAGTCTATAGATGATGAGTAAGAGTAAACGAGTAAATAATCTGATGTGGAATCCGTAATTTAAACCTTATATGGTCTATAGATGTCTTGTGATCACTACAACACAGCAGGGCTTTTGCATATTGGCCACAACTTACCAAATAAAAAGTGCCTTTATGTTTAACCATAGATTTATATCACTTTCTTGAAACATTTTAGGATTTCATCACTTAATACTGCTGTTTCTGATAATTTGCATAAACTATTATTTTTTCAGTCACTCTACAGATTTTGAAGTCCACAGGAACTGGCTCGCTATCACATACTCTCTGCCTGTGTCAGAGTGGTATCATGAGGTATTTACTTACAATGGTTAATTATGCTGTACACACACTGGTGATACCATTGATCTGTAGTTACCATAAGGTAATTGGGTCACTTAATGTTTCATGCAATACGTTATCATAAAAACTAAAATAACTGATTTGATCTTAGCTCAGGCGGTACGAAGGTGTAGTGGTCAGCAAGCCTTTCTATACACATTATTCTCTAAGGTTTTTGATAGCGTTGTAAAACCCACCAATGTAATAACAGTAATTAACAGTGGGAATCTAATTAATTTATTTATTACATTTAATTTAAATATATTAGGATTTTTACCTTCCTACACACCTAACAACTGCTATAACGTCTGTAGGAAATGTATTGTTTATGGGATCATTACATTAAAAGCTGCAGATTTGTATTACATTTGTTGTTTTTACTTTTGTGGGCTATTATTACATTGATGCTTTAATGTTTTTAGGCCACATCTGAGTGGACACTGGACTATCCTCCCCTGTTTGCATGGTTTGAGTTTGGATTGTCACACATCGCCAAATACTTCGATACGAAGATGCTGGTTGTTGCCAACCTTAATTACGCCAGTCCTGCTACAGTGTTGTTCCAGAGACTTTCTGTCATCATCACTGATGTGATCTTCATTTATGCAGTTAAAGAGTATGAATGTGTTAAACATACTTCTTATCCCTGACTCCAAATAACCTAAAAATTCATTTGGCATCATTCTGAACTTGTGCATAACAGATTTGCATTATTTTTAGATGTTGCAAATGTTTACGGGAAGACAAAGGAAAGGAACTGCTGGCGAAGCCGTCTTTCGTCCTCGCCACACTGCTGCTGTGGAATTGTGGTCTTCTTATTGTTGATCGTATCCTTATTGAACTGACGTCACACACATCAATATGAAATAACTTCATAATGTATTTCAACTCACTTCAAGTCATGTGTTTAATCCTTAAATAACATAAATTAGATATTCATTTCCAGTACAACGGCTTCCTTTTTGGAATTTTTCTCCTGTCAGTCGCACGACATCTTCAGGTTTGGATGAGGTTTTTTTTATTCATTGTTTTGTCATTTAAAAAATCTTTTCTTCTATTTTTCATCCATTATATACAAACATTCTCTTCACCTCTGCTTGTGTTTGTACAGAACAGATATTTCGAGGGTGCCCTGCTGTTTTCCATCCTCTTAAACCTAAAGCACATATACCTGTACATTGCACCTGCATATGTAATCTTCCTGCTGAGGTGTTTCTGCTTCACACAGAATAACACAGGTGTGGCTTCAAAAAAAAAAAAAACCCTGACTGCCACGTTATTTTTTCTAAGTTCTAAGTTTTCAGCAATGAGAATTTGTATGCTGTTTTGATTTTTCTGACATTTACACTGCATGTGGAAATTCATACTGGAACATTTAAAAAATCATGCTTAAATATAATTTGACATAAAAAAAAACATTTTTCAGAAATCACTTAAGTGACATTTTCAGAACTTAAAATAAATTCTGGAAAGAGATTCAGAGTCATAAAGTGAAATTCCAATCCGAATATTGTTTTTAATTAATTTATTTCACTTATCTGCACATCTTTAATAGGTTAACATTTCATTTATATACATTCCCATAACAACACACCCCATTGTGTTTTTTCTTATACCACAGCACTTACATATACATTATTTTTATTAAATAATAAAAAGTAATACATTTATATTTTTCTTTTATTTACTTTTACATTATATTGCATGAATCACTTCTCTTTAATATTGTGTAACATTCATTACATATGTTCCAAAACTCCTTATAATCATTTCTAATGAACATTATTTAATTTCCTGTGCAAGTAGTTACAAATTGATGTCATATTCATAATATATGAATATAATAATATAGTAAAAATATCAGCTTATGACCAGTTAGACCAGGAAAACTGAATACACACAAATAATAACAATAAATTATGGTAAAAAAAAATTGTATATATATATAATCAGATATTAGCATGAATTCTGTATTATCATTAAACATACAGTACTGTGCAAAAGTCTTGAGCAAGCTATTTCTTCATATTGAATAAAGATTTGTAGATTTTTTTATTGTGTCGATAAAATTAAATAAATTGAAACAAATGTTTTACTGTGACAGGCTTTAAAATGCCTAACGATACAATTGAAAAATTGGATCGATACAATGATACAATTTAAACATAATGGTACAATGTCAGCAGCAACCTCATTTCCCCTCTCGTCTGTTCCAACCACTCAGCATTCAGCATCACCAGATTAAATCCTCCTAACATGACTGTCGTCTTCTCTTTAGACGGTTCAGTGAGGTGGAAGAGTTTCAGCCTTTTCCGTTTAGTGGCTCTCGGATTAATTGTTCTGTCCACCTTTGCTGTGTCATTTGGACCCTATGTTATGCTGGTACGATTCTCTTTAAGTTCTTTCTGTAATAAATTCAACCAGCTCTCTAGCTGACTTAATCTTTCTTTGATATAAAACCGCAATGTTACTAAATGTATCCTTTGTTTTTTTCTGATCTATTAAAGGGTCAAATTCCACAAGTCCTTTCCAGACTCTTCCCTTTCAAGCGTGGGTTATGTCACGCCTACTGGGCTCCTAATATCTGGGCGCTGTACAACATCGCAGACAAAGCTCTGTCTGTCCTGGGTATGGAGAAGAAAAAAAAATTATATTCCTTGTAACATTACATGCTGTATTATAAGCCGTCATGATGATTAAAACTCATCCTAACAGTTCTTGCCTATTTTAGGTGTAAAGTTCAAACTGCTTGACCAGAACAAACTTCCCAAAGCCTCTATGACTGGAGGTTTGGTTCAGGAATTTCAACACTCAGTTCTTCCACCTGTGTCTCCTCTAGTGACACTTGTCTGTACATTACTGTCGATCCTGGTGAGTATATATATATATATATATGCTTGTGCACTTCAATGAAGTAGGACTACTTTGGCTTAGTTCTGCTGAAATAAATCTGAAATCTTCATCATGTCCCAGCAAATTTACTTAAAAACATCAGCAAATTCTGAGCGCAAGATCAGAATTACATCAACAAATAAAAATTTTATCAGAAACAAAAATAGTTTTTTGTGTCTTAAAAAAAAAGTAAGAATTTTAAAACTATCATTATTTCATCTTTGGATATTCCTCCTATATTTCACTAGATTACTTTACATGTGTTGCTGTATAGTCCAAAATACTTTTCATGATAATTATTAGTAATTTACTTGTTAAGAAATAGTTTTACTCATAATTCAAATTACATAATTATCTTAAATACTGTTGCATAATAGTGCACGTTGATGGACAATTTTCATTTTAAATACTTGGACATATTATTTTTCATTTCTCGTCCTCCGTAGCCTGTTCTGTTCAATACATGGCGGAGACCTAATGGAGCCCGTGGTTTCCTGCGCTGCATTATTATTTGTGCTCTCGGATCTTTCATGTTTGGGTGGCATGTCCATGAGAAGGCCATTTTAATGGCAATACTTCCTCTAAGGTAATAGAGTATTTTTCTATACACATCAAAAAAGCTAAACTTTTTTTTCTTTTTTTGTTGATTATACGTTTTCCGTTTGTTTCTTTCCAGCTTGCTAGCAGTGGAAAGTAAGGAAGATGCTCGAATCTTTCTGATCCTCAGCACAACAGGCCATTTTTCCCTCTTCCCACTCATCTTTACAGCTCCAGGTATAGACGCCTGCCTAGCTTACCTCAGCATTTCAGAACGTTGGTTATGTTTGTAATCATCTTTTGCTTTCTTTTCCATGCAGAGCTGCCCATCAAAATTCTATTTATGCTGATGTTTACAATCTTCAGTTTTACCTCACTCAAGAAGCTTTACAGGTCAGTTCATGATCATTTTTTTTTTCGAGACAATAACGTTTCACTCCTTAATTCTAAACATTAACTGTTAGAGTAGAACGTCTACTACAACATTCACTAACAGTAAGAATATATTGCAATTAGACTAACATACAAATATGTAAACATACATATATGGCACATGTGGCTAAGGCGCTAGGTTGTTGACTGAGGACTCGGGTTTAAGCCTCGCTGTTGGTGGGTTGCCACACGCCATACTACCCACCCACTGCATGCAGTGCCAGTCTCAAACCCGGATAAGGTTGTGTCAGGAAGGGCATCTGGTGTAAAACCTGTGCCAAGTTGTGTGCGGATTAGATGATCTACTTTGTCGTCTCTTGACAAGCTCTTGTTTTTTGTCAGTAATCAAAATTTCCACAACTTGCAATAATTTTGTGTTTTATTGTTTAAATAACTATAGTTGTACATGTGCATTTATACACTCTCCTCTGAAAGTATCAGAACTCAAGGGCAGTCTTTTTGTTTTGACTATAAACTGAGAGTATTTCAGTTTGAGATTATAACATGAATATGACAACAGACAAGAGACCCAGCTTTCATTTCCTTATATTTATATCTACATGAGTTACCCAACTTAACACTTGCCACATTTTATTTCAACCAAGCCATTCCAAAAAAATAAATAAACAACCAAAAATATTGGAACATGTGACTGACAGGAGTTTCTTTTTGCCCAGATATGCCCTGTTACATTAATTCTTTTAACATTTGAATTTCTGCTCTTGGTTTGACCCCAGTGAAGGCTTCATTTGGTGAAGACCAAAGCACTGGTCTTCTATGGAAGAAACGCAAGCCAACGTGAAGCTTAGGGAAATCGAGAACTATCAGAACGATTGCACAAGAATTTGACATGTTGGCTAAGGAAAACATCAGCAGTCGAGTACACAAATGTTGTGAGGGATGTGAAGACGACGCCTAAATCAAGGCATTGATCTTCAGTTCGTAAAATCCCAGGTTCAAATCCCATGACTAACAAGTTGTTCCTGTTGGGCCCTTGAGCAAGGCCCTTAACCCTCAACTGCTCAGATGTATAATAAGAAAAAAAGTCGCTCTGGATACGGGCATCTGCCAAATGCCTAAATGTACACAGAAAAGCCTATCAGAATGCACAACTCATTGACCAGTTTTCTTTACGTCTACTGCTTATACTGTGTATATACACAAATCAGATGAGATATGAGTCTACAGTATAAGTCCTTTATTTACATGTTTGAAGATTTTATATCCTTCGAGTGTACCTTCCTTTAATGAATGACTCATTTAGACTATTATTGTAATCTAAATCCAAGATAATTATATATACAGTATATATATTTTTTGCAAGATAGTTTTTCTGGGTGTTTTGCTTTGTGCTGATCAAGATGTAGAGACTAATTCTTTATCCCTGTTTTTTTGTTTTTCTTGCAGTAAATCTGGCTGGTTGGTGAACTCGGTGGAAGCTGTGTATCTCCTAGGCCTGGTTCCTCTGGAGCTCGTCTGTGAAATTGTTTACCCACTGACACACTTGCAGCAGTCACTTCCGTTCATCCCACTGCTCCTCACCTCTGTCTACTGTGCGCTAGGTGTGGTGTACTGCTTTATCAGACTCTACCTGTCAGTCTTCACTGCTCCCAGCAGCAAAGTGAAAACTCAGTAACGTGTGGAGGCTGTAAAGACACTGGGATGTTTTATAATTCTGAGGTGGACTTACATTTTGTTTACAATTTTTTTGATCAAATTTTACTTTGGACCAATAAAAAAGATTTTGAGGAGTGTAATTGTATATACATAATCATTTTCTACTGAATGCATTATTTTAATTAAAGAATTATACTCTCATCTTTCTTTAATCTTTTTCTAGTTTTATTTTAATGCATGAAGTTGGATCTCAGAAGTACAAACAAAAGATTTATAATTATCATATTTTATGTTTTATTTTTAATAAGGAAAAAGCACATCTGTACACTTCTATTAAATTGGAAGGAGTAAACAAAAAATCTTTCTGACTAAAGAGTGGGCTTTACAGCTTGGAAATGAAATGTATGCCCTATTTTAAATGTGAACATAAAATATTATATTGGCAGAGATTGCCTCTCTCTCTCTCTTTCTCTCTCTCTCTATATATATATAATTAGAACTTTATTAATCCCAGAGGGACATTGTTTCTTCGCATATCCCAGCGTAACTGGGGTAAGACCGCAGGGTCAGCCATGATACGGCGCCCCTGGAGCAGTTAGGGTTAAGGGCCTTGCTCAAGGGCCCAACAGTGGCAACTTGGTGGAGCTGGGGATCAAACCGCCAATCTTCTGATCAGTGACTCAGTGCCTTAACATATATATATATATAAATAAAAAATCTCATTGGATGAAATATATATATATACACACACTATTAATAAAGAGATATATATGCATGCCTCTTATCCAATGAGATTGCAGTAAGTCTCCTACATATGAACAGGTTTCGTTCCTGGAGTTTGTTCATCCCAGGTTCAAATCCCATGACTAACAAGTTGTTCCTGTTGGGCCCTTGAGCAAGGCCCTTAACCCTCAACTGCTCAGATGTATAATAAGATAAAAAGTCGCTCTGGATACGGGCATCTGCCAAATGCCTAAATGTACACAGAAAAGCCTATCAGAATGCACAACTCATTGACCAGTTCTCTTTACGTCTACTGCTTATACTGTGTATATACACAAATCAGATGAGATATGAGTCTACAGTATAAGTCCTTTATTTACATGTTTGAAGATTTTATAAAAGATGGTTGCTGCACATGTGATCTACCTTCCATGACTAAACATGCATGATGCATGTGTGTGAAAGTTCGTAACTGAAATGTTTGTATGTAGGGGACTTACTGTACTTAATTCATGTAGACTCTATGTAGAGTCTTTTACTTATCAGATTACTTTTTGTATCATTTATGTATAGTGTCACCCTCAAGTTACACAAGCGATAGAACACACAATAGAACGAGCATTGTCTGCCATCTTTTACACTTGCTTCCGGACATCCTGGGCTTGTATTGCACTACTGTACTCTTTACAGTACAGTACTATATTTACATTTAGGCATACACTCTTATCCAGAGCGACTTACATTTTTATCTTATTATACATCTAAGCAGTTGAGGGTTAAGGGCCTTGCCCAAGGGCCCAACAGTGGCAACTTGGTGGTTGTGGGGTTTGAACCTGGGATATTCTGAACCGTAGTCCATTGCCTTAACCACTGAGCTACCCCTGGCCCTATATACTACACCGCAAAAGATGGTTGCTGCACATGTGATCTACCTTCCATGACTAAACATGCATGAATGCATGTGTGTGAAAGTTCGTAACTGAAATGTTTGTATGTAGGGGACTTACTGTACTTAATTCATGTAGACTTTATGTAGAGTCTTTTACTTATCAGATTACTTTTTGTATCTTAGATGTAGAGTGTCACCCTTAAGTTACACAAGCAATCTTCTCCTTGAAAATTTGATAAAAATTGCTGTCCAGTTTTTGAGGGTAAAAGCTTGCCCCCTTACTGAGTTCCTATTTTTTTGCATGTTTGTCACACTTTAATGTTTCAGATCATGAAAAAATTTTAATATTAGTTAAAGATAAACACAAGTAAACACATCATGCAGTTTTAAATGAAGGTTTTTATTATTAAGGGAAAACAAAATCCCCCCCCCTATGTTAAAACATAACTGGTTTATCACACTTGAGTTTAATTTCTCTAGCCACACCCAGGCCTGATTACTGCCACACCAGTTCGCAATCAAGAAATCTCTTAAATAAGACATGCCTGACAAAGTGAAGTAGACTAAAAGGTCCTCAAAAGCTAGACATCATGCCGAGGTCCAAAGAAATTCAAAAAGAAATGAGAAAGAAAATAATTGAGGGAAAAGGTTGTAAAGCCATATCTAAAGCTTTGGGACTGCAGCAAACCACAGTGAGCACCATTATTTACAAATGGCAAAAACATGGAATGTTGATTCTCATCTAATTACAGGTGCTAGAAGGAAGCCGTTCTGTCTCATTAAATCTTCTTATGGGTGTGTTTAGCCTAAATGCCTGGTAATCTAAGGATGGTTCACATTCCATTCTATTTATTCGATGTATTATTTACATTTTGAAAACAAGTTCCAACAAAGATTTACTGATGTCATAAAACCTCAACATGTTGTGTCACACTTGTTCTCTATAGAATCCTATCCATAGAACATGGGTAATAACTTTCCATTCATATTTTAAAAATATAATGTATTAATAATAATAATAATAATAATAATATGTAATAATTTATGTAGTATTGTATAGTGTTTGTTTTTTAAGGAATTCTACAGGACATTTTAAGCAGGAGTTTGAACACACAATCACTACAATTTTTTTTTCATGTAATAATTGGAACTACAGCCCTGTTTGGACTGGATTGTTTTAAATAGGTAATTTAACTAATACTACAACATCAGTATTTTCAGAGTTTAAGAATATTATGTATTTAAAAAAAAAATAACGCCATATATAACAAATTCAACCAAGCTTTACATTACACATGTTACATTAGAGACATTTCATATTCTGTCCTCACCCCATCCATGCCAAATGTGTAGAAGACCTGGTGCACGTACCGCTCGCACCCTCAGTCATCCCCTGCAGCCTGAGGATGGACTTCAGCTCAAAATCATGATGGAGACTCTCTCATGAACTTGTTGTACCAGTGGTGCATGTCCTCTGCCTGATGGCATCTAGGGTGGCGTGTTTGTTGCCCTTATCTGAGGAAACTCTCAGTTATCAGCTTGGCACTCAGAAGCACCAGCTAGCTGCTTAACACCTGGGCCACTTTTAGCACTGCTGATCAGTCACACACTGATCTCTGTAGAGAGCTTAAGAAAGGATTTCTAAACCTCTTTTAATGGTGTGATACTGAAAAGCCTGTAAATATGATAATGGTAGCTTTTGCACAGGGATTATTATTATTATTAGTAGTAGTAGTAGTAGTAGTAGTAATATTTATTATTATTATTATTATTATTATTATTATTATTATTATAAGAAGAGTAGTTGGCACAGAAATACTTACATAATACTTATGTAAGTATAATTTCAAAATGTAAATAATTTCAAAATGTAAATAATACTTATGTAAGTCATCCTGAGCTCACCTTCATGATCAGAACCTAGTATTATTTGTTTTTGTTATTTAGCTCTTTCTAAAGAATTTTTTTAAAATCACAAATAAATAAATAAAATAATTAAACAATTCACTACATTAAGGATATTTTGTATTTCATTCCACATTATCCACTTATATAGTATGAAAAACATGGAATGGTACCAATTATATAATAATAATAATAATTATAATACTTACTGTATATTATGATGACAATACAAAGTATTAGCTGTATTAGTATTAGTTACTATTTTAACTAGGTCAAACCACTAAGAGTGATTTTACATTATACCTGTATAAAACAATTGTATTGTAACAATTTAAAACCTCTATTACTCTATACACGATAATGTACGCAGCAATCAATGTGACACAAAGCTTTTTTTTATTCACATAGTTTAAAAAATCATCACAGTTCAAAAAATTCAAATAAATGAATGTATTTCCAGTGTACTATTATTAAACTGCTAACTACTTCTTGTGACGGTAACTGATTTGGAGTCATCCAGTGTGGAACTCAGCGAGGTATATTTTGGATGACAGAAATATAATCAAAGGTTAGACAAGTGAGACACACAATTGTAGAAAACACACAGATTGAATCACATTCAAGCAGGTTCAAGGTTGTGCTTGTTTAGTTTAAGGGAGAAAATAAATTCTAATGAACTTTAAAAAAGGACTCAATCATCAATATATGGCTGTTAATCATTGATGTACATCCTTGGGATATTAGAACAACACAACTGGTTATCTGATTCATTAAAATATAAAGAAAAACAGACTTCTCAAAAGAAAAATCTCGGAACATAATACCCGATGGTGTATCTGGCAACACACAATCCGCTCATTCTTAATCCCAGTGTTTTGAAGTTTAAATTAATGAAGCAAGTTTTATTAACATCCATTCATCAATTCTTTACTACAACATTTACTTTAGTGCAATGTATATACAAAATGACAAAAAAATAATACTGAATCTGGGACAATTTCACCAGCACGTAAAAAGATGTTAGCAAAATGTTAACAAAACTGTACAGGAAACAATGAATTTCTTTCTTCTTTTTTTTATAATGAACTTTCACATACACATTTTTTAAAACCAAAAGCTATAACTGGTGCTAAAGCTTGATTGGAAGGATTCAGGACATTCTATTCACATTATTCTTGGGCCTACACTTCAGCCTTGTGGCTCACCAATGTGCCTAGGATAAAGTGAACTGTCCGTTGAGCAGAATTCCCATTCTTTATGGTGTAGAGCATCTACATTCCTGTAATATGACAAACACATACAACTAATTATATAATAATTCAAAATGTATTAAATTCTTATCAAGAATATCAGCAAAGACTCACCTCCGTCTTCTTCTTCTTTTTTCACATCCTGTTGTACTTCTTCCTCAGCTTCCGTTGCTGGTTCACTCTGTGGCTCTGTGGCTGTCTCCTCAACAGGCTCTTGTTTTGTGGACTCATCATTTTCGTTGTCTAACTCAGCTAGCTCAGACTTCTTCTCCTCTTCAACCGTCTCCTCCTTCTCACTTGAAACAGCACACTCCCCCTTCTCTTCTTCTCCTCCTGTCGAAGCTGAGGGCTGCTGTTCTGAATCTGTTGACTCTTTCTCTTGCTCTTGATCTTGCTCTTCTTTAGGTGTAGCAGTTGCCGATTCATTACCGTCAACCTCTTCCTTTTGCACGCTCTGCTTTGCGAACACATCGTTCTCCTTTCCATCTGGATTTATCGAGCCAGAGATGGGCGAGGCATTTTTTTCTTCTTCATTCCCGCCTTCATCCTCGCTGGACTTTCTGAGTCGGCGAGACGGCGGACGACGTTTGATAGAAAGACGAGCACGACCCTATGTGTGAGGTCCAGAGCAGTACTTTGAATCTCAAAGTATAACATACAGCCCTTTGAATCTCAAAGTATAACATACAGCCCTTACTAGTAACATCTTGTAATTAAATACTGAGAGGTGGCACTGGGTGTTTTCCTTTTACCTTGTTTATGCTTTGTAGTATGGTGCCTTCTGCAGGGGTCTCAAAGCTGGCTGGGATCTCCTTCTGAGCTGGTTTGGGTGCTGGGGTTGGGCTGACTGGGCTACTAGGAGACTGAGGTGGGAAAAACGGCAGCTGTGGTTTTACAGCACCGGGGCTCAATGGGGAAGGCAGGAGGGCAGTCGGAGAAAGAGATGCCTATGAGAAGCAAAACACATGGAAAATAATTTTACCTCAAGTGTAGACAATCAGATAGGACGCATTTAGTGTCTGATGTTCTTATTTCCAACTTGTAAATGTTAGAATGTGGCTTTCTTATGTAGTCCTTCCACAGAGGTACATTTATATATAGATTACATAGAGTTTGGTGTTAAACCACAGTTTCTAACACTGGATCCTGTCACATTTGTCTGTCAGCTGGCAAATCCTGATCTGGACCTAAAAATACTGTTGAGGCTGAAGTAAAGCAGAAAACAGCTTTTGCACCAGGAGGAGGGCTTGAACCTGAAGCTGTCAAAAGGATACCATGGAGAAGTGGCTTCAGCCATAAAATTAACAAATTTGTTTCCAATTATTTGGTTGAGTAAGAACAGATTTAGAACAAGGTTGTCGATTGGTTTTGAGCTGGTTTGATGAAAGCTGCTCTTCAAGTATGGACAGACAGACATTTTCTGGCTCTGTTAAAAAAGCACCGGTTGTGTGAAGGATACAAACAATGCACGTTGTCAGTTCCTCGCTAAAGGGCACTTTAGTAACTGTCTGGTTTGCGTCAGCTATAAAAATCAGACACCAGAAGACTACAAAAAATGGTTTGGACTGTTGAAAGGATTATAAGCGCTCCCCTGCCAACCACTGAAGAACTGTATATTTTTACAGTGAAGAAAAGGGCTCAGACCACTTACACTCCAAGACATCTTTTTCTTAAACTTTTGCTGTCTGGTCGGTGCTATAGATCACTGAACACCAGGACAGCCAGGCACAAGAACAGTTTCTTTTCCCAGGCAATCTACCTCATAAATTGAGATATACTGCAATATGTGCAATATCATTATGAATATGTGCAATATTGTGCAATACCACTGCTATTTATTTGTTAAAACCCTGCATTTTATTTCTCGATAATCGTATTTCTTTGTGTGTTGTTGTCGTCTCTGGAATCTTTTGTCACCAAAATGAATTCCTTGTGTGTGCAAAGATACTTGGCAATAAAGCACTTTCAGATTTTGAGTCTAAGGTTTTCTGAGTAGCATGGTCACACACAAACACACAAAGTAAAAAGTAAGAACAGGAAAAGAAACTATACTGAATTCTCTGCCACTGTACATGTCTACATAAACACAAAGAGGTGCAAGCACCTGTGGATTTAAATAAAACTGAAAAACGGAAATCTCTCTGAGCTTAAATCCATACTGAGCTTAAAAGCAACAACAACAACAATCAAAAAGGCTAACTGATCTCTTGAGATGCTGTAATACAAAGGCTCCAAAACCTGTGAGATAGACTTCAGATCAAATAACTGGCATTGGTTACTGGAATTTTATTTAGAGTACACACATTTTGCAAAACGTAATAATTTAAGTTGCACACATTCTTCGCTTTTTCTTATACGTGTATTTTATTTTTTTTTAAGTACATATCATCACTGGTGTTATGTGCACTAGAAAGTGACACACACTAGGTGGCGCCTGTGTGTGCTTAAGGGAGGGGTTATAATTGTGGGAGAGGGTGAATAGGTTAAGATGGTCTGTGGTTAAAAACACACCCACCTGTAGTTTCTCAATGAGGGCAGAGTTTCGATTCTTTCTGAGTGGATTGGCTCCAACTTCTGGTTTTTGCTGTGGGAAAAAAAAAATAATAATAATAAAAAAAAAAAAAAAAAAAAAAATATATATATATATATATATACAAGCTGTTAAGTTGTATCATGTAAGATGCAGCGACGATGATGAAATATGAATGCACAACAAAAGAATGTGACCATGAAATCTTTGTGCTGTTTTAAAAAAGGGTTTCATGTAGCATACTAAAGTTTGTCTTTTCAAAATACTTTCTACCACAGTGCTCATGAATACTTCTGATTGGTTTAAATATGTTCATTTATTTTCCATGAACATACGAAAATTGTGCCGTTTATGTGTTTATTAAGAAAAACACATAATTATGGATTTATTGAAGTTTTCTGTAGGGGATGTTTATTTAATATTTATGGAAGGGATTTGAGTGAGCTTGGCTCAGTGTCAGCGCTGTGTACAGTAACTGTGTATAAAGCTTTCATGAGAGAAAAAGCCCAAAGCAAAAACCTTTTTGGTTTTTTTATTATAAGCTGCCTTTTTGTCTTACTATATCATATTCAAGTCAAAAAAATAATAAAAACAGTTGAAGGAATGACACTTTATTGCTCTGATAACAGGAACTAACTTGTCTCAGAAAAATTTTGTAACAGTAAACAACACCATAAATGGATAATGTTTTAATGGTGTTATTTTTTTTAATAAATAATAAAAAATATATATATATATATATGATTGTGGCAAATTGCTGTGGCACATATGGTATATAAAACTCTATGATGTGCAGAGATGGAAAAATAATTAGTCTCAGGTGGTAACGGTGACTGTGCATTGCACCCCTTAACTTCTGATTACTTTCCAATAACATCAGACGCTCAAATTGTTTCATTAATTGCATGATTAATTATTCCACTGGAAAAGGTTTCCCGGTCAGGAAGGTTTCCTTGAACCTCCTGATTTATTTGCTATAAAGTAAGAGAGAGTAAATCTTTAATAAAAGCATGCAAACATGTCCTAGCAAGAGTTATCCTCATGCTTGGCATCTCATCTTACCTCGTCCTGACCTGCATCGTTACTGGCAGGAAGTGGCAGTGAGCGTGGAGGTCTCTTTCGTACAGGCTTGTTCTAAAACACAACATAAGATAAGCTGTAATTAAAATGCTCTGTACAACCAGGTCCTTAAAGCTGAGCTTGGATCAGATGGTAGAAATATATTTTTTTAAAGAATTCATTACTCAATACAAACAGCTGTTGAAGAAAGCAAAAAGAAAAAAATCAAAACAATGACAACATGGTGGGTCTGTGACTAAAATCATTAAGGTATAGAAGGATGGATAAGGAAAGCAGGAAGGCAGAAACGAAATAATAGATTGATGATGAAGGTGAGGAAAAGTGAGAGAGATTTTTCTCGAGCTCTGCTGTTGAGGGGAAAAAAAGCAAAGATCAGCAGCAGAAAAGTTCTTGTAGTCAGGGAACCCTTTGACCCTATAATAACCTTAAAAATAAGAATAAAAATACTAATGGAATAAACAGATAGATATGTCATTATTTATCAAAGAGGAATGCCAGGTTGTTGATATGGTAAAGTTTCCTGTAAAGTAAAAAAGTCAGAAAGAAGCTCCAGTTCCTCACTGCAACTTTGAGTTGCAATCAAAGAATAAAACCCTGAAAACGATCAATCTGGAGTAGTACTAGTAAATAGTGGTTGATTATTTTCCTATAGTACCAGGTTTTTCCTTAGTTATAGCTAAATTAATTATAACTTGATATATTATTGAACTACCCCTGGAAAAAAGCCAGTTACACATTTTTATGTAAATTCAAAACATTTTCAATAATATAAAAAGAAACAATGTTACCTTTACTAATTTAATAATTGCAACCAAAAGTCAAAGCTACATCTGTGAGCTAGTTCCCAAGCTTTAAATCATAAATCATTTTCGTTTCAAACAAACTGGGAATTATATAAAGCATAAAACAAAACGTGTGATGGAAGAGTAGCTTGATGGATGGACTAAGAGAGTCTGTTCAAGCAGAGTGCAAGTGTGAAAACGTAAGCAGAAGGAAGAAAAAGATGCAGTCTAAATGAGGAAGCATAGAGAGACGGATCAGTTACAGTCTGGGAAGCCTCACCACTTCAGCTTCTGTAGGATGGGGAGCCTGACATGCGAACTTTCCGGCCAGCTCAGCCACAGACACTCTTGAGCCCTTCTGTAATACATCAGCATTCAATAAGTGCATGCTTGATAAGTGCAGCGATAGCTGCTGAAATGGGAAGAAGAGGAAGTTATACTTTGTGTTCTGGTTTGTGCATGTGTGTGTCTTGGGGGGGGGGCATTATTCTGTACATCTTGCACAAAGACAGAAATAATTTCAGAACTCATTCCCTTTGAGTCCTCAACTAAGGCATTTAAATCTGAAAATGGCAGAAAGGCTTGTTTCATCACAGAACCAGAGAGTTCCTGGTATTAGTCGCGACATCTGCTGTTCTGAGTGTATGTTTACTTCTCGCATGTCTGTTTTTTACTCACCACACATTTTGGTAACAATAAAAGACTGCTATACTAACTAGGGCCCAAGTATGGTGGGAAAAATACACACGAGGGGTGTTCAAGTCAAACCGGGACTTTTGATTCAGTTTGTTTCTCTATATAATTTCCTGTTACTCTAAGGCACTTATCCCAGCGTTTCACTCGTGCTTAAATACCATCAAGGTAGAAAGTTTTCTTAGCATGCCAGTCCCATGATCGGAATTCCTACATAAACACTAGGCACGCAGGAACGCCTTTAACGGCACAAATGTGTGCAAACGGCTTAGAGCAAAGTGAGGCCTGTACGAGGGATGTGTCAAAAACTCCCCGCTGAGTTCCAGCAATATGCAAGTGGTGTTCATGAATGAGTGTGTGTACAGGTACTGCAGACAAATGCTTCTCTTCCGCAAGTTAGTAACAAGTTATCTATCAGTTTTCGAGGATCAGGCATTCTGCTCGCTGAATGTTAATTTGAGTGAATGTAGTGGGCTTCAAGCCATCTTGGCTAAGATTGTCATTTACTGGCGTACATTGTTATTTGAAGTGTTTCCACTATTCAAATGTTTTACTACGACTACGAGTCTCATCACTGTACTGCGCTTGTAGCCTCCTGTTAGTGTCAATCATTTTTTTTACACCTTTACTAACAATAAAAATGCCATCATATGTCTTGGTTTGACTTGAACTCCTCTTGTATTTTGCTCACTAAGCAGAAAATATAGAAAACATGGCAAATGTGTTTTGCGCTCATTCACTTGAATGCTAAAATCTATCAAATGTTATTATAAGGAATATTATGAATGATATAAAATTTTATTATAAGGATTGTGGAATTGAAATATTTACTCTGTTTATGGACCAATCAAGTACAGTTAATTGAGCAAACATGAAAACACCAAGGATCACACATTGTGATTAATAGCTTAAGACTACTATGTAGTGCGGTGGCTGAGTGGTTAGCACTGTCGCCTAGCACTTCATGCATGATGGGGTTTTCTTCAGGAACTTAGGTCCAAAGTTTTGCATCGTAGACCGATTTGTATTTCTACAGTAAATTGCCTGCAGTGTAAGATTGTGTGTTTATGCCTACAAACTGCCTAAGGCTGGAGTGCTTAGCAACATAACTTCCCCTACAGCAATGACCATGGCCATGAAGTCATAATTATTTGTGGCTAACCCCTGCTTACAGATGTCAGCTTGGATGTAAGGGACTGTTCAGTGTGTAAAAAAAGAGTTGTTGCTTTCCAGATGCTACTAGTCATTCTTCATTTTCCTCTTTAAATCTTCTAGGGACTGCCAAAGCCAGACTAATAAGTGCTGGAATAATACCTTTTATCTAGTACAACAGTCTAGTAGCCAGGACTGCGAATAATAAACCTTACTCGTTATCTGCGGGCTACGACCTATCTTATTATCTAACTACCAACAACCAGGATATACACATCAGTTGGATAAGAAAGATAAATGGTTGGCAAAGTAGGATATTGATTTCAGAATACATCTTATTAGATGCCCAAAGGACAAAAGTATGATTGCATGATGGTTATGTAACTCCTATTTAATGAGAAATGCCAGAGGCAAGAACTTGTACTACCACATGCCTTTCACCAATCAGACTAAGCAACCTTTCATTTTCCACAACAGGAAACCACGATAAGCTGTGATTCGCTGCTTAAGCCGTTGAAAAATATTCACAAAGAGCTCTGTGGAATTCTCAAGTAATCTTATAGTTAGTTGGTACTCAGTGTTACTGATACTGAAATGAGTAACATCCTTAGAAATAAATGGTCTCTGGCTGAGGTTTATGCTTATGCCGTTATGGCATTTACATACAGAGCATTATCAGTGAGCATGCTTATTTACGTAAGTGAGTGCAAGGTGACAATGGTGTGCAAGCAACGTCTATATCATGGTGTGTCTCAGTGCTTAGTGCTCGCAGAACTGAAGGCTTCTTCTCTATCGTTTCTGATAATATTCCAGAACGTTGGGAATTTTACTGGTATTTCATTTAAATCTGTTGACTAAATCTGGTATGCTGGTATAATTAATTTAATTAAATGTAAATATTAATAGTAGTTTGTTTAAAAATAGCCCACCATTGGCCTTTATATCTAGTTATCAGTGTTATCAGTATTAGCATTGACTGGATACTCGTCCTTGCTGACAGATGTTAGGAGTGATGCAATATCATGCATGGAGCTGGGTGTTTCTGTTTACTTCACTATATCTGTTCCTGTCACTCAGCACCTCAAGTCCTGCTATGCAGCTTTTGCTGCATGATGGTTTAACAAGCATGTAGTGACTGCGACAGCAAGTGAGTCTAACGTCTGAGCTTCTCAGAATCACCCAGAGTGCAGTTACTTCATTTAAATGCTTTCATTTAGACTCCTCCTGTCTTTCCCAATCTATTGCTCTTCCAACCTGCCTCTGACACATATACTTCCATTTGTACCTCTATGTTATTATGCAATGAATAAACTTTTTTCAAGTCTGAGTGGCCTGTCATCATATTAACCAGGTTTAATGAGATTTCTGAAACTGAGATGAAAGGTAATGAAAATATATAGTTTCCAAGCAATAAGTACATTTTTTAGTATAAGGTTATTTAATACCTTATGCAGTAGGTTCTTTTCCAATCTGTTTTACTGCGGTATTGTACCCTGAACTATAGCCTTTATAATAATCCCCAACAGAGAGTGAATATATACAAAAAACATCCTGAAACATTATAATTTATATTATAAAATTTTCTTTTTTTTTTTTTGTCTGACAGCTAGTGGCGGCATGACTGCTAAGTGGTTAGCACTATGGCCTTGCACTTCCAGGGTCGAGGGTTCAATTTCTGCCCTGAATCTGTGTGTGTGGAGTTTGCGTGTTCTCCCCGTGCTTGGTGGGTTTCCTTTCGGTACTCCAGTTTCCACAGTCCAAACACATGAAGGTAAACCTAATAAGTGTTCCCAAATGGCCCTTATGCACTACCTAGTGAAGAAAAATATACAGCGTCAGCATACCAAGACATTTTGGACAATGTTTGCGTAAGGCCCTTTTCTATTCCAGTATGACTGTGCTCCAGTGCACAAAGCAATGACTATAAAGACATGTTTTGATGATGTTAGAGGAAAAGCAATTGACTGGTCTATACAGAGCCCTGACCTGAACCCACATCAAGCATCTTTGGGACGAACTGGAACAGAGATTGCAAGCCAACAACAGTACTTGACATCATAAATGCTCTACAGAATTAAAAGGCACAAACTTCCACAGAATCCAAAATCTTGTGGACAGCCTTCCATGAAGAGTGGAAGCAGTTGTAGCTGCAAAAGGGGGACCAAATACCATGTCATTTCAGGTTTGGCCAAATACTTTTGTTCATACAATGAAAGTGGCTACAGATACTCAGAACTGTTAGCACATCTCATACAGTAGCTGCATATCAGTTAGTATACCTCATGTAGCTGTCTACCTCTCACTGAGATTACCATTAAGCTATACTGTACATATATATATATATATTATTATATTCTTTTTGTCATGTGAATGTAATTACAATGTCATTACTATGTGTGCAAAAACCCCTGCTTGTCACAGCCTCGGCCCTCTCTAGGCCCTTGTGGTTTAGCATTGCTATGAATGTGCTAGGTCTCATTCCTGCTGGTCAGATTGTTACGTTGTGGTCTGTAATTTCTTATACAGAGAAGGTGCCAGAAGTTGATATACAGGGTTCTCCTTTTACACAGAGGAGACGGGCACAGTTTTAGCAGCAGAAATGGCACTGTGAAATCAAATTCTAAATGAGGCTGATGAACACTATGTAACATTAAGAATAAATTCCTCCTTATCCTATAGTTAAGAATCTATATATACTGTGCATTAGCGAAAAAGCCTTTATTTTACATTCTAATAATACATGTTAGATCAAAACCATCAGATCATCATCTGATCATGTGATTTAATCAGAGGCGTAAGACTTAACTTTAATTCAAAGGATTTAATCTGGTAAAGATTATCAATTGCATTATTTCATTTTCACAGCAAAGAATCCAAAAATCTTAAACACTAATGATATAAAATATTTCTTTTTTTATATTCTCTTATTTAATTTGTGTGGTCCCAAATTTCGGGATGTCTACGTCAAACAATGCAACCTGGTTTGCTTGCGTCGCTAGTTTTGATTGTAGCAGTCAGTAGTAGTAATAATAATAAGAATAAGAATAATAATAATAATAATAAGAAGAAGAAGAATTTGGTCTTCTGACAAATCAGTTAATTTTCAATAATTAATAATTAACCAATTCTATTCAATTATTTAAGCATAAATAAAGTAATTAAGTATGTATGCTATTAACCACGTAAGTGAGTGAGGGAGTAAAAGGTCAAAAAAAGGTCATGTGGTCCGATGAGTCCACATTCAATAGCAATGGTTGCATCGAGGTAAGAGGGGAAATGCACAAGGCGATGCACCCATCATGCATAGTGCCCACTGTATGATGTACTCTCAAGGCAGTGTTATGATCTGGAGTTGTTTTAGTTGGTTAGATCTAGACTCAGCAACCTTGTTTGGCAAAAAGTCACTTTATGACCTGAATGTACTAAATGACCAGTTTATCACACCAATGGAGTTGGCATATTCCAGGACTTAGATTGTGAAATAGTGTGTCTACAAGCATTTTCACAAATAAACTGGCCACCAAATTGTGTGTTATATAATACAAAACTAAAGGTAATTAAATTATATCTTAGAGAGAGCGCAGCTTTTTTTTTAGCTAGGCAGCCTCTAATAATTAAGTTAAAAAGTAAGTAAGTAAAATAAGGATAGAAGGCAAAAAGTAAGTGAATGAGGGCACGAGTAAGTTAGTACGTCAGTAAATAAAGTAAGTAAAATAAGTGAGTGAAGTAAAACCAAAAAGTCTGTCCAAAAAGGCCAGGTAGTGAAATAAATAAGTGACTGAGTAATTAAACTTAGTAATTAACTTAGCTAGTCATTAGGTAAAATAATGAGAAGCATTAGCGTTAGAGATTAAATAAGTAAAAAATGTACGTGTCAGTCAGTATAATCAGTAAAATAAAAAAGTAATCAAGTAAGTAAAATAGGTTAGACATTCAGTCAGTCAGTCAGTCAGTTAGTAAGTTACCAAGTTAGTCAGTAGGTAAGTATAGAAGTAAGTAAGGAGGTAAATTTGCTATTTATAACAGCAGAAATTAGAAAAACAATGACTCTCTCACCTCAGTGAATTTCTGTCTGTGGTTTCACTCGTTTGCCTCACTGATTAACTAAAATTTATTTTAAATTCTATGTAAATATAATTGCTTGCTTTTATGAGAGAAATAAAAATGTGAACCTTTTGGAATGACAAATGGAGCAAACTATAGAAGCAAACATTTGTATTATATGAATTTAAAATGTAAGAATTGACAGAAACAGCCTGGATAGCAGGGTGTGGACCCTCTCCCATGAGAACAAATGACTGAGTGTGTGGTGTGTGTGTGTGAGTGTTGATGCAGCAGCTTATCTCTTAGACTGTGCTAATATTATCCACTGTGTTTCAAACAAGCTGAGATTATATCAGTATCTAGCACACTTCAGCTAGGGTTTTACTTTAACAGACATGACTTCACCTTTGTGCCTTCTGCAGAGCACAAGATAAGTCAAACAAAATCTTTATCTTTACAACAGAGACAGAATCGCCATGAGAAACAAAACAATCTAGTACACCAAGTACACCAGGTCTCATGTTTAATTGCAAGTGGGATTAATTACATTAGTACTGATTGCTTGGACAAATTTAATTAAACTAATCAAGAACCTATAACAAGAGGGAGTGAAGTATTTTTGACTTAATGGCTCCTTATTATTACTGGTAATTGGGTGTTGGTTTAGGGGATATTTACTCACTCAATAATCGTCTATACCACTTTATCCTGTATTCAGGGTCACGAGGTGCCCGGAGCCTATCCCAGAAAACTTAGGGCACGAGGCAGGGTACATCCTGGACAGGGTGCCCATAGGCAACAATTAAACACTATATAAAAGATACTTTATAGCTTCTGAGTCTGAGTATACTGCACATGGAAAGTTTGGTTAGTAGAAAGATACAATGAAGGTATTTACTGCAATGATAGAGAACTTTAAACCTTTTGACAGCCATTGTCTTATTACAAACTGAATCACACATTTAATCAAACAGAATTATCCTTGACATTTTGACAAAAACGAGTTGTTAAATTAGGAAAAGACAGAGTTGAAATTAGGAAATACATGAAAGCATACTGTACATATTTGACAGTATTTTGCCAGAATAAGGCTTCAGTTACACCCATCTGATGGGTTTCCTAATGGGAATTTTGTTCTAACTGTCTGGTTTTTAAGGAATCTGTTCATGCATCAGTTCTTGTTCTATAAAAAGCCTAAAAACTAAAACAGATTAAGTTGCATGATTTAGTTACTGAAAAGTAAATAGAGTCTGTGGTTGGTTGGTTGGTTGGAAGTCATCTGTCAGAAAAGTATACTAAACCTATACTAGAATCCAATGTGAAAGTTGCACGTCTGGTTTGCAGGATGAGCCATCCTATCATTTCAATGGTATTTCTTTTAGGTCTTTTATATGCTGCAACCAAAACCCATTTTGCCAGATGAGAACTATTTCTTTTGTACAGAAAACAGGCAGATTTGTTCAGGATTATGACCAGCAACAGCACATGTTAGTGCAAAAGAATTTACCCATTTAAACTTTTCCATATTATGCAGGTTTTCAACCTTGTATCAAAATGGACTATTAGCAGAACACATAATTCAAGCTATTATTTAAAGTTATTTTAAGACATGCATATGGAAGATCCCTTCTTTGATCATCAGTAATTGTGAGAACATTGGTCATTGTGAGAACCACCTCAGAGATTTCTTTTTTCAGGCTTTCGCCAAGGTTGGCACAGATGACTATTAGGTAGGAAATTTAGAACCATCTCTAAAGTATGCAGTGTGAGTTGGTGAGGAACAAATGCCTCATGGCTGTGCTTCACCCTGCTCTCACCCTATCACCACATGCCTAAAAAGATTGCAATGACTTAACGTTAGCATATACAACATAATGCAATTAAACAATCTAATAATAACAAAGACAGAAATTCTGTTGCCTTCTGTTGCCAGGATTCCTTTCTAAATAAATACATCATGTATTTCCTTCTAAATACATAATGTACTGTAGGCATCTTCGTAGGTAAGTTAAGTGTAGCCACTCTATCCTCAGTTATTAAGCATCCAAGTGCTTATCAGTCCATGTGTATATTAGCTTTCATTACTAAAAATCATACCACAGCCATGTTGACTTCTCGATTCTCACTGGTCATTAGTTCTGGCTGCAAGTTTATCTCATAAAGCTCTTTCTAATGCATTGTTATCTTCACTTGTCTTAATAAGGGCTGCTCCATACAGTATTTCTTTGGTGAAAAGTGATTGTTGTCAAATTGTTGTTGTAGGAACAGGAATAAAATGACTTGCTGTAATTTTAAAATACCCAACTGCACTGTTCCTGTGTGAGCATAGCATTTCTCCCATTCCTTGCATGTTTAACATGTAACATCTTACTTTAGCTTTATGAGTTGTTGACATGTCATTTAACATGTTATTTTCCCACTGTAAGTGTTCATGTACTGTCTTGTGTGAAGTCCCATGACTTAACCTTATCCGGTCTGTGACATGGATGCAACATGAAAGAGAACACTTGCATTAGAAAAAAAAAATCCCAACTTTAATAGTTGAGCATATTTGCAGTATGAACCTTGTCAGTGAACTGTGAGAAAGGAAAAGAAAATCATCACCCATAATTAAGGTAAAATATTGATAATTTGAGGTCGTATCACCCAGCGCTAGTTATGAGATATATTGCACAGTGTAACTGTTTAGTAGATATGAAATATTGCTTCATTATTCAGTAGAATATTCTACAATGTTATTTTTTTCGAATGTTACAATTGTAAATCTATCCGTTTTTTTTACTACAGGGTCTGGGAGTGTTTATGTTTTAAATGTAAACAGTTTTTTTTTGTGATAAACTTACAGTTTTTTTCCTGGAGAAATAAAAAGAGAGTGAAATAACTGACAGACTCTGCTTCAAGTTTTTTAACAAGAATTGTGTAACTTCCTAATGCACTTACGTTGCTCAATATGCAACATCCCAAATGTACTGCGTCGTTATGTGCAATCTGTCCACCATGTTCATAACACTCAGTCGTCAGGGCTGAGAAAAAAAGTTCCCATGAATATGCTTGGGCAAAAACTCAAAGTTAATGAACTGGAGCTCTATATAGCTACTATAACTATAACTATATATTATAGTTACTTTGTAATGATATTATAATGAACTATTTTATTCACATAGAGGACTATATATGATGGACATCCTACCAAACTCAATTAAACATACAGCAACAATGGTAGGCATGTGATATTCATGAAAATTCCCTCCGAAACTGAAAACTGAAAAAAGGATCTAATAACCAGCTGAAACACCATTATAAGGCAACGACTTTCCTGTGAAAAGGGATGAAAATGCCGTTTTGAGGAACAGCAATGAACAAAATTGATGTAAGAGAAATTTAATTTACAATTTCATCATTCATTACAACACTTATGTTGTAGAAAATGCTTAACATACAAAAAATGTATCACCAGCACAAGAACGGATGAGAGCTTATGAAACTGAAGACTGACTTCTGTTTCGACAGACGTTTTGTTGCAAGCACTTTTTAAACTTATAAAGAGTAACCAGTCATGATCATGTCCCTTCCTGTCCTATGTTTGGTGTGTGTGTGTGTGTGTGTGTGTGTGTGTGTGTGTGTGTGTGTGTGTGTGTGTGTGTGTGTGTGTGTGTGTGTTTTCACATGCTGGGGACAGCTGCTGAAGTGGGCCTGACAAGAACTCAGTCCTGCCAGGATTTTCACATAGCTGACATTCAGAATGTAATGAACTGAAATAGCCTGGAAGGCACACACACACACACACACACACACACACACACACACACACACACACACACACACACACACACACACCTACACACACACACACGAACACAGAACCCCCCTTGGGTGGGACCAATGCTTTAACATTATAGGGTAAAGTTGTCTGCTCTGAGCTCCTGCTTGTATTAGTTGATCGGTGACTGCGATATTTCATTTACAGGATGTTTATGATGCTAGAATAATGCTGTATATGTTTATCGCCCTGACGGTTATTATTTTCCTATAAAAGCACATCATTGAGTGTTTTATTTCTCTTAACCAGAGAACTTGACCAAGGGATGGAAAGAATTGTACATTATCAGTCATTTGTTCCACTAACTTTATATGCTTGGTTTGGAAAGTTTTAGTTTTGCACTAGAGCTGCAAGGCTTACATTGCCCAAGTAAAATGTATCAAGTACAACCTTCAATTTAGCCCCATGTTAAAGTATTACACACCTTAAATCAGACAAGTTCCTAAGTAACCTCAAACAGCTTCACTTATTTTTAAATCACCTTTTTTTAGCATCTATCTTAATGTCACTTAGTACTTAATGTAAGCAGGAGGTGAGGCCTACATTTTAAAGTTGAAAAGCTAGAAGAGATTAAGATGTTGATAAAGCTACAGTTTTATTAAAGTGACCTTTAATAATATGTTCGAACAAATGGTATGTGCATATTTTAAGGCAACTGTATGATGCGGGTAACCATCCTAGCTCCACTTTGAAGCTGCATTTAAACTGCTGTCCACACAGTGCTAGCATTAGATGGATGAATAAAATCTACCTGTTATAACAACAAAATATGTGTAATAAATGAAAAAGGAATTTGCTTTAAGTAGCAGTTAATTTTACACCCCTTTTCGTTAATTGCTTACTAATTATGCTTATTGACGGTTGTCAAAAAGAAGTATAAAAGCCATACTTCCTTTAACAAGGAATGGCTGAAAAATATGGTGAAAAAATAAATCAACTGGATTGGACTGCATGCAGCATAGGCCTAGCAAAAACTGTGGTGAGACATGAGGAAAGAACTAAAATGGCTGCGCATTCTGCAAGTAAACAACACTAAAGCTTGCTCAGTCTAAACAGGCGTTCCACATTTATGGCCACAAATGATTCAACTGAGTAGGACAAAATTGCTGTAGTAAAATATACCATGTGGTACAGACTTTTGTTTTAATTAAAAAATATAAAGTAACATATATGGTTAGACTTTCTCATCTATTGGTCAAGTTTGTTTGTAAGTAAAGGTCAGTCCAGCTGGGAGTAAGCAAAATATGTGTTTTGGTATGCTAGCATATGCTAGGTATGCTAGGTATGCATTTACAGCCTCCTAACAGACTCCTGCATCCAGAGCATTTTATAGTCTTTATAAAATACACATCAGCTCACTTTGTCAGAAACCCAGAATTCCCTCAAGCTAAAATTCTGAAAAATAAAAAATAAAAAAGCATAGGACCTGGGTTATATATTGGCAGCAACACATAACCCAGGCTTTTTTTTTTTTTTTTTTCAGAATTTTAGCTTGAAGGAATTTTTAGTTTCTTAATTGTGCTCACTTAGATTGTGCTCACAGGCTGTCAGAAACTAGCTAAATGACATGCTAATAACATTTTATTTGATTAGCTAACAAGCTAGCAGAATGTATCATTCAGCAAAGATTAGCGAATATAATGTGCATTATGCTTTACAAACAACAAACTAGCTACC
The DNA here is from genome assembly GCF_024256425.1 of Clarias gariepinus. Taxonomy (NCBI): domain Eukaryota; kingdom Metazoa; phylum Chordata; class Actinopteri; order Siluriformes; family Clariidae; genus Clarias; species Clarias gariepinus. The sequence continues at coordinate 11,051,019 of NC_071118.1, read as the reverse complement.
AGGTTATCATTACGTAGCTGTTCACTATGTGTAAACAAACAGTTTTTCTTTCACAACTTCACTGTGAGTGAATTTACAAAATGAACATTTTTCATGTTATTCCTTTGTAAAGTGTGTGATGAGGATTTACTGCTGTTTTCCTGAAGCTAAACTGGCAGCTTTAGGCTTATCTTATTTGTTAGCAACACTGAAGTACAAAAGAAGCTAACTTCAGACAACAAATATGTTTGGCTAATGGACTATAAATATCAGGTGTAACGTGTTAGATGTTGTGTTAACGTGTGTTAAATGTATTGTGCAGATTAACTTGAAATAAGTCTAAAATTGATAGCAACACCTGTCTGGTGGTGTCTCTGAAAGAAACAGAGAGCTAGAAATGATAGTAATGATAACGCTGCACTGAAGCTCACAGTCGTATTACTTAAACCAACGCCCACTAGCTTACAACATCAACGGCACTTCTGTGCCCTTAAAGCCACAGGCATATGCCAGAAGAACAAACCAGCAAGCACGAGTCTCCAGTATCAGTCGAGCTAAACGTGCAACTTTATGCTTGCTTCATTTCACTTCACTTTACTGCTTGCAAGTTTTCAGAATGAAGGGATTTGCAGTTAACCAGTAACATAACAATTAATAGGGAAAACAGAACCTAAAGGACGTTCGATTCGAACCAGTACTTTTAACTGTGCAGGAAAACAACACAGTTATAAAAAGTAAAAAACTAGCTTTATTTATCTATATAATTCTCTATATAATCCCCTGCTATACTTATGCACTATTTCGAGTGCTACTAGTACTTGCCGTAGAAAGTTTTCTCAATACACCTGAGCCATATACAGACTTCCTTCTTCATGTCTGAATTGCTGACCTCCCAAGAACTCTTTTCATGGTCCAAATATGTAAAAGTTACTTGGAGCAAGATTGAAATTTATGGGGATGTGGCAATAACAACCAGCTGAGCTCCGGTTATGTAAAGGTGTGGTGAGGTTTTGCACCATCCTACAAAAATGCTCTTGGTCAGCAAGCCAGGCTGTTTATTTCACTCGCTAAATGTTCACATAATGTCTGCAGTGGGCTCCGAGCCACCACTTCTGATTCGTCATTCATGAAAGGTCAACGTTGGTTAAATTGTTTGCACCAATCAATTGTTTTACCGCAGTTAAGAGGCTCATAACCATAATGTGCTTAAATTCCATAAATGTCAACTAATTTTACAACTTTATTTGCAAAAAAATTCATCAGTCCTGGTTTGACGTGAACGCCCCAAGTTACATTTTTAAAACTTTAACACACAGCATCTCATTATATTATAAATATACTAACATCCCAAGAATTAATGAAATTACTATAATTTGGGCCTAAATCAAATAAAATGTCCATTAGTAAGCAGTTCCCCTTTAAGTTACAAAAATTAGCAAGGATATCTATTAAAGTCAAGCCAAAGCTTGTTTACCAGTGACATCTCTGCAGGCATACACCTGCATGAATGCCATTTCCTTTTTATTATTCTTACACTTTAGCAGCCTTGCACATACCCTACTAAATAAAATTATCATATCTGTGTTTTTATGTCCATTCTCACATGTACACGCTTACACGAGCATATCACGTAAGCCCACCCTTTTGATTTGTTCTACGGATGAGGTTACACCACTTCCTGTGTCAGTTAGCTCACTGCAATTCAAGCCATGCTTTAGTTTAACTGAAGACGCAAATGTTGTTGGTCCTCCACCACTGCACAGAAACGTGCAAATACAGCAGGCCAAAGAAAGATAACTTGTCTTTCGTATCACTTGTCTTTATGGACTGGAGTAAAAAAATAAAATAACACCTTATTTAAAACGTAATTGTTTTTAAATAGTTTTTTTTAATTATGTAAGAAGAAGCAATTTAACGATAGTTAACGATATGTCAGTTTTTTCACCACTTTTTACTTGGAAGTTATTTTTATTACTTTATTAGTCTAATTAAGCTCTGCTAGAACTTTACAAGCCAATAAAACCCCATTTAACCCCAAGACACAATGCATCTAACACTATAATTACATAATTACAATATACAATACAGTAATTACAATATAATTGCATTGTGATATTGCTCATAAAAGTAGTATAAAGTTTATTAATCTGTTATAACACTACTGTATGTAGTATTTAAATGCATCAAATTGATGATTATTACAGTTGATTTTTAACTCAACTGTAATTTACTGTTCATGACTTGACAACTTAGACAACTTAACATAACGTTGCATCACATGAAGCTCTGTTGCTAATCAGACCATTGATGAGAATCAAACCAGCCCATTTAATGAATAAAACAATGCATCTTGTGCTTACCGCCATGTTTTCCCCTCCTGTGTTTGGAGAGTTCCCCTGAACACTCTTGCTGCTCTCTAGTTTATCAGCTAGCTGAAGTTGAAGCTGGAGCTCTCCTCTCACCCTCCACCCAAGGCCAGGGTTGCCAGGTTGTGGCTTAGTGTTTACAGCGGAGACCTGGTGTAAAAAACTTCCCTAACAATCAGTTCTCTTAAAACCATATGGAAATGTTCGAGATCTCGTAAACCTGCAACATTTTGTCTATCACAATTCAAATTAATACAAGTCAAAATTGAACAGGACCCTTTAATCTGGCAACCTTGCCGTAATGCCAGCCCCCTCTTGTCCACGAGGAAGGCTTGAGTAGCTATAGAGCAGATCGTCAGTTATATTTAGCCGTGACGGTCCCAACAGGACTCGGCCAGACCAAAGTAGGGGAAGGAGAACTTACGATGTCAAAAAATTATTATTTCATTTAAAGTATATATAACAAATCATATAAGTAGAATAAAATAATCATAATAATGATATCAACCTTAATATTAATTATAATATAAATAATAATGTAAAATTACCACAAAAAATATATACGTGTAATAAACATTGCATATACACAAAAATATATAAACAAAACAAAAAAATATATATTTGGTGAGCATGTGTGAAAATCAATGGCCTTGATAGAGCCTTCCCCAGGATAAGTTGCGATAGGACTTAGTGTCCAAATTACATATTTATATCGTTATTAGTCCAACAAAATGCACCCATCGGTGTAAAGTGAACATCCGGTAGTAATGAACACGCACATGGGTAAAACATTTACTGCTTACTTACACTGCCACCCAAGGGGAGGGATCAGAACCTAAACTCAGCAGTTTGAGGTTTTTGTGATGCGACAACAACACTACCATTTATGGAGGAATTGAAAGAGGAAGCTGCATTTTGATAGACGCTGAGTTGTGGGGGAAGGGGAAGCCTTTAATACTAGAACAAGTCAGTTCTCTTCAGTCAGGTATCCTCGATATCTATGTCGCATTAAAGTACCTTACTGTATAACAACACTCCACATAGACTTATTGTTCCACTGTTTTCAAAATGTCCTTTTAGCATTCATCAAGGTGAAGCCCTACACATAAAGAAAATAGCTTTAAGGCTTTCTTAAACTGGAATATGTTATCAGGTCATAGCTAGAACTTTTAGATAGCTTAGACCCAGTGACTTTTTTTAGAGCGAAACTCTAGTGTTGGGTGGAAAACTCTAACCAGCTATAAAAACTCACATAATGGACACATTATAGATGCACAAATGGAAACTGTTCTGAAAACAGTTCTCAAATTAGGGTCAATACAATTGAATCAGTTCTGTGTTTCTAGAACTGTTATCAGAACTGTCTCTTCAAATGTCAGTTCTAGAACTGAATCAGACAGATTTTTTTTAAATAAGAAAAGCACATTTGTTTATATCTGAAGTAAAAACAGTATGTATCTCTACCTGTTCTGTTTTCAGCTGTTCTGAAGTTCTTGTCTACTTCTCAGTCTCTCCTCACAAGTTAGAGCCGGTTGCAAAATTTGCAGGACAAAAGTGGTAGTGTTTGCGAGCTAAGCTGCTAATTATCTAGCTATATTTGAATAAAGATGAAACTAAACGCTAGCTATCTGACCTATACATAAATAAAAAATGCATTTCATGAAGCTAACATTAGATACTAAGAATATTTTTCAACAAAGCTGACAACTCTTACGCATTGAGTGTAAAACTCGTGCATTCACTCACACGTTCTTACACCACACTCCCAATTTCTTACATTTTCATATTCAAAACAATTGTCTGTGGAAGACTGTGGAAGTCAAATGATCCTTCCAGGGTGTCTTTAGTACACAGGTGTGTTGCGTGTGGAGTGCACCAGCACGATGCCCCACCCCTTTTTTCTCTCCAAGTGAAGAGACATAATATTCACGTTAAAATTAACATTAATTTACAGCTATGATCAGCTTACAATCACAGGCAAAAGTAGGGGTAATAACTGGAAAAGTCATAACAGTGTCAAACAGATCAACAATAGAATAAAATAAACTGACATTTATAATAACATTTCATAAACTGTAGAAAAGTTACACACCAGCTGGAGGCTTGTAGAGTGAGTGAGGGCAGTCACAGTATTATTCAAAGCTGCAATATCAATATTTGCATTAAGTTTAATTATGTAGCACTTTTATATATATACATAAGAACATTCAAAGGCTAACAAACATGATTGAAAGACCATCACATGCCTGAGAAAGGAACAGAGAGAGAGAGAGGGAGAGAGAGATTCAAAATCATACAGTGGGTACGGAAAGTATTCTGACCTCCTTAAATTTTTTACTCTTTGTTATATTGCAGCCATTTGCTAAAACATTTAAGTTCATTTTTTCCCTTATTAATGTAGACACAGCACCCCATATTGACAGAAAAACACAGAATTGTTGTCATTTTTGCAGATTTATTAAAAAAGAAAAACTGAAATATCACATGGGCCTAACTATTCAGACCCTTCACTGTGACACTCATATATTTAACTCAGGTGCTGTCCATTTCTTCTGATCATCCCTGGGATGGTTATACACCTTCATTTAAGTCCAGCTGTGTTTGATTATACTAATTGAACTTGATTAGGAAAGCCACACACCTGTCTATTTAAGACCTTACAGCTCACAATGCATGTCGGAGCAAATGAGAATCATGAGGTCAAAGGAACTGCGTGAAGAGCTCAGAGACAGAATTGTGGCAAGGCACAGATCTGGCCAAGGTTACAAAAAAAATTCTGCTGCACTTAAGGTTCCTCTATAGTGGTCAGTGGTCTCCATAATCCTTAAATGGAAGATGTTTGGGATGACCAGAACCCTTCCTAGAGCTGGCCCTCTGGCCAAACTGAGCTATCTGGGGAGAAGAGCCTTGATGAGAGAGGTAAAGAAGAATCCAAAGATCACTGTGGCTGAGCTTCAGAGATGCAGTCAGGAGATGGGAGAAAGTTGTAGAAAGTCAACCATCACTGCAGCCCTCCACCAGTTGGGGCTTTGTGGCAGAGTGCCTGTTGGAAGCCTCTCCTCAGTGCAAGACACGTACAATTGAGCATCTCTAGATAGACCTAAAAATGACTGTCCACAAACGTTTACTATGCAACCTGACAGAGGATCTGCAAAGAGGAATGGCAGAGGATCCCCAAATCCAGGTGTAAAAAACTTGTTGCATCTTTAGCAAAAAGACTCATGGCTGTGTTAGATCAAAAGGGTGCTTCTACTTAATACTGAGGAAAGGGTCTGAATACTTAGGCCCATGTGGTATTTTAGTTTTTTATATATATATAAATCTGCAAAAATGTCAACAATGTTTTGTGTTTTTCTTCAATATGCTTTTTTTATTGTGTGTACAATAATAAGGAAAAAAATGAACTTAGATGATTTTAGTAAATGGCTGCAATATAACAAGGAGTGAAAAATTAAGGGGGTCTGAATACATTCCATACCCACTGTATTTCAATGCACAATTTTTTGTTATTTGTTATTATTATTACTTTTGGTTTTTGCTTTTCTCCTGTTTCTGTGGTTCTATTACTAGTTTCACTTTTGTAAACTAGTTCTTTTTTTATCCATTTATTTCTGTTGTGACTTGATTCTGAGCTTTATGGCTAGGAATGTTCATCTCTGTCTCTCTCTCTCTCTCTCTCTCTCTCTCTCTCTCTCTCTCTTACACACACACACACACACACACACACACACACACACACACACACACACACACACACACACACACACACACACACACACACACCTTCAGTAACTTACCATTTATAAGATCTTGATTTTCCACTTTTTATCTGTTTCTGGTGCCCAAGTTTCCCAGCTGTCCTCATACATTCTCTTTGTATACGGCTCCTGCATGTCTGTTGCATTTCACATAATATTACGTGTATTTTGTTGTATTGTCTCTTAATCAGGTTTGTTAACCCCCTGAATGATCTCATAAAAAAGAAAATTATAAATAATGATACATTGTCTGCAACTTGATGCAAATGCTGTAATTTTCCCTGTCCTGCATGTAAAAAATAATATTGGCTGGGCATGCACAATGGGCCATCATATACGTGCATACACAGAACCACTGCCCTTATTTTCAGAATATCACTCCAAGCTTTTCTGAAACGTTGGCAGCTCTGTTTCCAATTACATTGATAATATAACAGGCTAAGCTGGTTGTGTAAAACTGTTCTGGGTTAGGCTACTGACTGCTACTACAGTGCCAGTTACTGTACGAGGTTCCTCCCCTTTGAGAGATCTTGCATCTATTATATGGGAGAGGCTTTATGCTCGTGCAGGACCTTTAATCTAATGAGCAGAAACTTTTTTTTGTTATATAAATAGGTATTTAAATTAGTCAGAGAAGTCCATAGAAGCATGCAATTAAGATCAACAGGAGATATACAAGCTTTAAAGGAAAGCAGGGTGTGACCCACAGAAAACAGTTTGCATTCACAAAAAAATATATACTGTAGTGAAATATATAATAAACTAATATAATTAATTAGGATTCTGATTAGACATACAGTAAGATGGATGGATGGATGGATGGGTTATATATTGCACGCTGTATATCTAACATACAGTTAAGTCAGTAAACATATGATAATGTGAGAACTGATCAGAAGTTACTAGTGCAATGCCTAGAACATGAACTACAAGTTATAAAAGAAGCATATAAATAAAGAATATAAACCAGTTTAAAACAACAAGAAAAATTACAAGAGTGCGAATACTTAAGTACAGAATTGTGCAAAAAGCAGCGTGAAAGTGACAATGAAGTTGAGTCTGTGTGTAATGGCAAGATATGCAATAGTTAGAGTAACTGAGCAGACCCTTAAGGTAGCACATGAGAGATTATGTGTGTAACAATGTGATTTCTATAGAAGACGAGACGTAGCCTAGATCTCCCAGTCCACATTCCCATGCCCTTGTAGTGAGCTGCTGAAAAGCCGAATGACTCTGTGGACAAAGGATTTTCTAAGTTGAGCAGCTTTTCCGACAGAAGTCTTCCACTAAAAACACACTCCTCTTTTTGCAGAAAACTATGTGCAGTTGGTGGTCAGGTTAGGTCATGATGGGTAGCATCAGTTTTGTGTTGTTCAGTGGCCTCTTTTCCACCACTTCCTCAAAAGAGTCCAGCTCCAAAGCAACCACCGAACCTGCTCTCCTCACCACCTTGTCCAGTCGCGCTTATCCAATTCCTTTTGAGATGCACATACCTAAGCAACATATGAGCAAGAAAGCTAGAAACTCTTAAGAGGAATGTTAGTATTAAGATTTTAATACCATTAGCTAATGGTAGCTAACAGACTGAAGAAATCCTAAATGATACCTTCAGAAAATAGTTTATGTACAGTAATAGAGTTTGCTGCGGTTAATGGAACCAGAAGGACATCCCTTCTGTGTTAGATATATGAGATGCTTGTTCCTGCCAAGTTTACACACATAAACAGTCCTTGGAGGTTGACAGTCATAAAATAAATGTAAAAAATATTTCTGGACATGATATTTTCTTTTGCAAAATAGCATGCTGATATTTGATATTTACATGTTGTTTACTGTCATATTATGTGACTCTTGTAACTGCACTCATGTTGACTGCGTGAGGAAGTTAGCATGGTTAAACATCTTTATGCAGATTGTGTTTACCAGTGCATTTGTTAAACCAGCTTCTTAAACCACATGATCTCTGCGGAAAGATTAAAGAGGAAATACAAAATTTCCCCCTTGTTTTGATAAAGCATGTTTATGGGGATAAAAAGCATGTACAGTAAACTTTTGATCCTTTTTTTTTAACCACAATCTGTTTTTTTTTTAATGACTGTTTGGTAAAGAATCTTTTTTCCCAAGTGCTGGTCCGAACTTCTACAACCAGTTACTTGTGCTTCTGTATGAACTAAACACCAGTTATACAACATTCAGTTTCAACCAAGTAACAATAGTGGGCAAGGTAGACATATCCTGTACTGGTCAGATTTTACTGAAGTATAAGTAGAAGTCCTCCTTTTACATGTTAACCTAAATAAAAGTACTTACTTCAAAATGTATTTAAGCATCAATTGTACTGAGCTTGTATTAGCTCACAGGAGTCTTTTTAATAGTAAAAGATGCAGAAATGTAGTGAAGTAAAAGTATTGATATTTGCTGTACAATGTAACAGAGTAGTAAAAGTAAAAAAAAAAAAAATACTAGTAAGTAAAGTACAGATACTGAAGTGAAATATGTACTTAAGTATAGTATTCAAATATAATAAAATATATCTGACTCCCCTCTCTTTTTAGGGTCTTTAGTTTATTCTCGCTGGAGAGCACTGTGTAGTCTCGCCTAGTAGACTGATCATCAGTGTGCCTGTCGAGTCAAGTAGAGATATTATCTTATACTTTACTGCAGTCGTTATTACAGTATATACAGTATGAGGTATGAATAAACAATCTCAGCTCACGACATGACACAGTGTGCACACTTTTACAACAACTCCATAACAGATCAAACAAAAGGTTCATATTGTGCTTTTCTTTTTTGTCTCTTTCTACATTCCCTTCCTGAGTAAGTGGTGGGACAGTGTGAAGGGTCTGGTGGATGCCGGTCCATGCCGGCTTTTGGATCTGGTATGTTCTTTATGGCCTTTGTTGTAGAGTGATGCTGGTGCCAGAGGGGTCAGTTTGGGTGTCTCAGGAGCTTCAGCCTGATATTGTCTTTTACTAATGTGACTCGACCAGTTCAGGTTTGGCATGTGGTGTGCTTTGAGATGCCCTTTCTGCTCATCATGGTTGAGGGACGACTCAGATACTGTATTATGATAGTTAGTGTACTGATGGTTTATTCAATTTCAGTTCCCTATTGCACTTGCTGGTGTTTTACACGTTTGTGCTACTTTGCATTTATTCATATGTGCAATATAAATAAATAAATAAATAAATAAATTGATTTTTAATAGCTTCTGTTTGTAAAGTGTCTTTAGCATAATTGATTAACTCATAAATGATTAATGGTAACATTAGCTGCTGTCCTTTAATATCACAACTTTTTTTTTTTTTTGTCAAATACGTAAGTCAAAATTTTAGATGACAATGCCATGGAATTGTGCCCCCTCAAAAAACAATGCATGACACCTCTGGTTATAATAATCATTAATTACACTAACTGTCAGTCGCTCACTGTCGGTCACCAACTTAATGCTTGTTCCACTTGTTAAGAAAGAGTATGTGTAGCAGAAGCAAAATAACTAGTTGCTGAAACTTAAAACTTCATTATTTTGATTGTGTAAAGCTGCTTTGCGACAATGACAATTGTTGAAAGCACTATACAAATAAAATGTAATTGAATTGAATTGGTAAGTTAAGCGGCAACCTGGAGACATCAGGGTCGAACCTGGGACCTCCTGGTCAACACTTTATGTGATATATGAATGAACTAAGATAACATCAAAGTAAGACATGCCTTGAATTGTTCATATAAACACAAGATTTTATCTTCTGTTTACCTTTTTATTCAAACACATATCAGCAATTTGTTGTGCCACGCAATGTGGTCTGTTATGTGGTCTGTTATCAGAAGGCTTTGGTGGCTAATCAATATAAAATGCAAAGAAGAGGGCATTCTATGAACAGAAAAAATGGCTTAAGTTACCTGTGCTAAGCTAAGAAAAAGCTTCATTGATGTGATGTCATTCAGTACATTTAGCTTAACAACTGACTATTTTATTGCCATAGAGTATAACGTTGATGAGGCTAGACATGACCAACTGAAGTAGCTCCACATCATAACACTTTCTCCAGAGGCCTGTACAGTGCATATGCATAATCACTTCATGTGCTTAATTTCTTACCCTGGTGCATCAGTCCCGCTGGAACAGGGTCTATCTGAACGTAGCAGACCACACAACCCTTTTCCATTGCTCCACGAATCTTATCTTTATGCTCCCTAGCATTTTTCCTATTTTATCTGTTTAGTCTCACTAAAAAGTGCTTCTCTTATGGTCATACATTTGTTTAATCCTAATCCTGAGTTCTAATCATATTGCATGTGTGGAAATGCTCTTACTATCACTATTAAATGTAGCTTTAATTTCTTCTGACAGTTTGTTTATGGTGCAACTTCACCAAAGTCATCACCATTTTCTTTATCACATTTTTTTCTGTAAAGTTGGCAGCTCAGCACTATCCTTCCAATTTTTTTAAATGGGCAGCTCTTCACCATTTTAGTCATCTTAAATCTCTTCAGGAGCTTTTTCTTGCTTAATGCAGGCCAATAATTTGACTGTTCTGAAATAGTGATTTTTGTCTGCCCAGGCAGTGGAGTTCTTATATTGCGGAAATACTTTTCTCTAAAAGTGTTAGGGCTCATTTTCACTTCTGCATGTGCAAACAGTTCTGGACATTGTGTGTGGATGCTAGCACCTTGTGAAATATTCATACTTGCATTTAAAGCTTATTTAATTTAGACCAAAATTTACTGAACTACAATTTTATTACATAAAAAAACAATGTGTTTTACTAAAGAAATAATAAATAGAAGATACCATGGACTGGATTGGATTGTCTGTACTGTCAATCTTCATTTAAATGCACACTTGGTATTGAATTTAGTTATTGAATTGTTCTTCCTTTTTCTTTTTTTTTCTTTTATTTAATTTTTTACAAATTATAGCTATTACCATTCCAACAGTTACACATGCTATCAGTGGCACCACTGCTGATTCTAGGCTCTCTGAAAACCTAACTTACTGAGTCCCCAACCTTGATGAAACTCATGGGCCCTTGGATTTGTTTTTTCTTAAAGGCCCCTTCCCTCTTAGCAGCATCCCTAAAAGTCAATATAAAATTTTGGTCAATTCTATTCCAAACCAGGTGTTAAGGTGTTCTCCATGTTTTGTTGCACCCTCTATATTATCTCTTTCAGAAGACCTGGGTCACGAGGCAGGGTACTCCCTGGATGACATCGCAGGGCACACAAACTCATTCACACAATTTGAAATTTGGAAACACTGATCAGCTTACTTTGCATGTATTTGCATTGTTGGAGGAAACTGGAATACCCAGAGGAAACTTACTATGCACAGGGAGAACATGTAAACTCCATTTACACAGACCTTGAAGGTGTGAGGAGGCCACATTGCTAATCATTATACCGCCATGCTGAATTGTAAGATTACAGAGTTTGTTTAATTTTTCTAAATGTGATTAAAATGATTATATCATCAGTTTCTGTGATCCAGCCTGTGATGCCAATTGTTTAGAAAACAGGTTTGCATTAATGTTCTACAAAGTAAGTTTAAGATAATAAGCTCATTTTCCCCCCATTAGCATGTTTCATTTACTGTGTTTCACTTTTGCCATTACCACTGGATGCTATTTGTAGCAGTCCGATGAATTTCATATCCTCCAGGTGGTGGATTTTAGATGACACTGAGACTTTAATAAAAGTATTTCCCACATTTCTCTCTATGTTAGCTGTCTTTAGTCACAATGGTACTAAAAATGTAATCATTTAAAGCTAGATTCAGTCTTTAGGTCATGTTTATGAACACTTACAGATTTTCCAGGTTCTCTGCATTGCTGCAACTTCAGCTGTTTGCACTTTTAATAAGAGTGTCATCTACATATTAGCTAAATGTAGAAGGAAATGCTCCCACTTGCTTTTTAAAGAATTTGACCCACCCATATTAGCTATTTTAAAATATCCCAACATGCTCAGCAAAATCATAAAGTACACCCACAGACAACTGTGTCATTTTCAGAGATTATAAAAATGTGTTTGCCATTCCCAGCTAAAACTAATTGATGGTATGAAGTGTTGTCAGTAATCTATGGATTGAGGTACATTGCACTACATTTATATAGATTGTTAAATATTATTTGTCTTCCTTCATTTCACATTTGTATTTCTCAAGAAAGAAAAAGTAAACATTGCCAAGTTTTCAGTATATTTGTCATTACGTTTGAGTAGGTTACACTAATTTATATCTTTTTATGTACAGTAATATTAGTTTCAGCCATAAGAGAATGTTTTATAAGCAACATTATTAAATATTGCAAAACAACTTACGTTTAACTTCGTCATCACATCAGGAACAATAAACATTGCAAGCGAAGCTTTTTACAACCTGCCAAGTACATTACTTAATGTTTGGATAGTGTAATGCTCCTCAAACATAACCTTTAGAGAGACATAATGATGTGTACATTGTAATAAACAATTTTTTTTTTTTAAGAATCATTGAGCCAAAAAAAGATAAACATCTGATATCCTGCGATTTTTTCCCCCGGTACAAGCAATTGAGTCATTTGAACCCTTTGTCTTATTTGTTACAGTCTTATTTTTGTAGGATCTTCAACTCTGCCCCCTGCTGGCCTCTTTTTCTGTTGCCTGTATCTGTTCTCCATCTCCTCAGCTGCTGCGTAAAGAAAGACCTGAAATTTTCTCCAACAAAAAAGAACAGGATAGGATCCAGGCAGCTGTGGGCTACACTCAAGCAAAGTGTCACTACCGCGCCTTTACGTACTATCCAGACAACATTGCAAGAACTGCCAAACTTGTCATTGCTCACACCCAATTCTGTATATAAAAAGACTGTCCTCATGGCATGATACGGTAAAAAGCAGATGATAAAAAAGCAGAGGCTGATGATGACCAAAGCAAAGGCTTTCTTCTTCATGATGGTGATCGTCTGCTGGGATGGCCCAGGCCTCCACAGTCTGTAGGCTACAAACACAGAGCACCACAAGGTGCATGCCAAAGGCAACACAAAGCCCACGGTCAGAGTTGTGTTGTTGATAAAGATTAAAATCTGGATGCTTTGGTTGTTGTTTCGTAACTCCATGCATTCGTGACTGTTATCTATGGTCGTATTTTTACCCTGGGTCAGAAACAGCAAAGGACTGGTGGTCAGCGCAACAAACAGCCAGATAAACAGACAAACAAATGGTCCATTACACCATCTCTGCAAGCGTTTGTAGCGGTACGGCTGCACCATCGCCAAATACCGCATGATGTTAAGGGAAACCAAAAAGTAGATAGATGTGTACATGTTCAGGTAGAAGACGTAGAATATGAGACGGCAGGGCACCCTGCCGTATTTCCAACGAGACCCCGAAAGATAGTAAGAAGCTCTGAAAGGCAACGAGCACACCAGCATAAGGTCTGACACCAGCAGATTAACCATGAACAGGTTGACCGTAGTCAGACATCTCTTCTTCCTCCATACACAGAAGAAGATGTACATGGAGACCAAGTGTCCTACAACACCCAGAATAAAGACAAGCAGGTAGGCAGCGGGAAACACGGACTCCTTGAAATCCTTAATGCTGCAGTTTTGTGAAACCATGTCACCACTTGACATCGGGATGTGAGAAAAGAGAAAAACACAAACATCAGTAAATATACATAGAAACATTTATGAGCATATTTAAAAGAATACACCAGATCTTTCCAACCTAATATATATACGGGTAGGAAATGACATGAAAAAAATATGTAAAAGGTGTTAATAAGGTGTTGTTGAGACACCACAAGCTGCCAAAACATATTACATTGGACTATGTTTTGCTTTGATTACATCATTGGCATTGTGTTAAGAGGCTTACACAATGTCACAACATTCATTCCTGTCAGCCACATTGATTGCTTCATCTTGTACTGATCATGGAAGAGTCAGACTGCTTCAACGTCATCTCCTGCGCATCTCTAAGATTCTTAATGGGGTTAAGGTTTGGACTCCAAGGTTTGGTGGCCAATCCAGGTTTTTTTTTCCATCTTTCCCTAAAGTACCCATCACTTTGCAACAGGGTAAATCTGGGCTTATTAGACCAGATTACCTTTTCCAATGCTCCACAGTCCATTCTTTATGCTACCCACCAAATTGAAGCCCTTGTTTCTACAACACAGGTGTTTATCCCCAATCCCTCGAGTTCACTTTGCACTGTGCGTGTGGAACACTATTGTGAGTTCCACTGCTGTTTTTATTGAATTTATTATTTATTGATATGAATTGAATTCACCAAAAGTTATGGCATAATAAAAAAATATATATAAACTGATAGCAATCTTTTAAAAACCTCTTCCGAACACATGGGATTTCTTAATGGTGATGCTTCACCCCATCCCTCCAGGTTTTTATAATGCATTGGACAGTTCTTATGCCAATTTCAGCAGTCTTCTTAGTTGTTTTCTTTGCTTGATGCAGGCTAATAATTTGACCTTACTGAGAGAGAGAGCAACATCTTTGCCACAACCACAGGATATGACTTCTGACATGGTAGACTTACTGTAGCTTTTCACCATATTCACCATAAATGATGCATTAATTATCCAAAAGAAGCCTTTTAACTATTTACTCATAAATCCAGGTGGTGACTCTTGCACTGCTCTGTTTTTTTTTTTTTTGAGGATATGTGATTGTGGTTTTGGCGAAGTTACCAAGTAGAAAAGAAGCACATAAAGACTACTTTTCTATACATGTATAAAATAAATTACCTTGTGAAAGGTAAAGGTTTCCGTGGTGTGAGTCAGAAATACCAGTCTATTTATTGCACCATGCACACACCCTCACAACTAGGGGCATTTTATCATAGCCTGTCCAACATGTTTTGGAAGATGGGAGGAAAGCAAAAAAAAAGCAGAACAACCAAGAAGTGGGACCCTACACAGAAACAGATTGAACTGGGGACCCTGGAGGTGCACGACATCAACAGTAAATAAGGTGCAATCCAATCATGCCATGCTTTGTTATGCACAGTTATAGTAAGGATTTTGGGTGACATGTTGACACGTATCTTTTGTCATATTTAGATGTCCATTATTACTGAGTTTGGAGTAAAGGGCTTTTTTTGTTATTTTTTTAAGTACAGAAAAATGTGTTGAAATTTGTCTTCCAAACATACGAGGCAGTTAAGTTGAACTGAGATTAGGGTAAAATGTATATATAAAAATAACATCTTATATGTGAACAAATAAAATCATGCATAGTTTACGAGTTATCCTAGCATCTTAAGACTATGCAAATGTCACCTTAAACCGTGGTTTAGTTATTAATTAGTTACAGTTTATTTCTCTTTAGTTATGTTGTCTATACTCTTAACTATGCACAGGTCTTGTAATGTAATTAGAAATTCACTGTCACTGACTGAGTACTTATTAAACTACAGGAAAATCAACAAAACCATGAAACCAGAATATGTACAGTCTACATGGCAGAAACGATTTTAGCTTAGCTATACAGCAACAGATTACACACACCACAAAATGTGCCATGAGCTTTTACAGAAACTTCTAAATGCATTTATTATTTACATGCACACTAGACTTTCAGTTTCTCAGACAATTAGCGAGTCAGTTCTATCTATTGGTTTATAAGTGACAAAGAATCTAACTTAAATCATTTAGTACACAATTCAGCCATTACACTTGCATTATATGAATTTATATATAAAAAAAGCAGTTCATTACCTTTTAATAAACTTGAGTTTAAAACCGTAGACCTGTCAGAGAGAGGAAAATGCAGACGCCTCGAGCTGCACCTCCAAAAGAGATAAGAGCTGCACGAGTTTCATGAGACTGAAGCAGGAAGGCAGAATGAAGAGAAGTAGTTTTGTTAGGGCTTGTCTTTTTCCCACAATGCCAACAGGCAATTCTTCCTTCTCTGGAAATCATAATATGGGGGAAAACCATGAAAACAAGCCACTACTATATGCTGCATTTACAATCTCTTATAAACATTGTTTTTGTTTATTTTTTTTCTAAATAAAGTAAAAGTTCCTCATTCCATATTTCATTTTTTATCTTTTGGACTATTATTTCCTGTTCCTCTGGATTTATTGCTATAAAAATATATAACCCTTTCAGTTTTTATTGCTCAGATGATGACAGATTCGAAAAGCGACTCATTCAGAAATTATGGACTGACGTGCAGCAGCGGTGAAGCAGAGCTACAGTACAGTATGTAACCACTAACTAAAGTTTATAGTTCCTTATACAGTGTGTGTGGCAGTGTCGGAAACCTGTCGAACGCCGCAGTTTCTGTACATACAGTATACAAAGTGGCAGACATTTAATTCATTGAGATAATGTAGAAATGTTTTTTTTTTTTTTAGACTTGCCTAAGGATTCTTGCTTCAAAGATTGTGTTGTGTAACGAGTCAGTTTAACAAATACAGAAGTAAAGGTAATCAGTTTGTGTAAAAATATCTAGAATTTTGCTAGGTTACAGTCGGTTCAGAAAGAATATACAGATATTTTTTTTCATTAAGTTGAACACGATAAGTAATTACAATGTAAAAAAAATTAACATTAAAAAAATATATATATATATAAAAGCGCATATAAAAGCACATTTGGCACTATTTACAGCTCTAAAGCTTCTTCAGTAAACCTCTATAAGCTTTGTACACCTAGAATTGAATGGTTTATGCCATTTTTGTCCTGGCAGATTTACTCGAGCACAGTCACATTGCATGGGAAGCATCTGTAAGCCGCAATCTTCAAGTCTCATCACAGATATTTTATGAGGTTTGTAAACGTTATTTGTACATAAAATGTGTTAACTCTCTCATGCTCTTATCTTCCTCTTGGATCTAATATTAACATGCTATCTCTCCCATATTTGTGTGCTCTTCCTGCCAACCCACCTGTACTAAATCTACCTGCGTCGGCTCTGAACGGACAGCTATACAACTTCCACTAGTTGCATATGATGCAATGATGATTTAAAAAGGTTTATATTCTTTAAAAGTATCAGGTGTTCATGGCACCAGAAAAACTATTTTTGTTACTAATAAACAGAGAAATTTCTGACACACAACATTTTTGCATGTTTGATTGTGGCTCTCCTGATTTCGCTAAGCTTATTGGACCGACCAAGCAGATTGTTCATTCATCTTTAAATTTTAAAACTTGACATGTTTGGGCTTTAGCTGAAGGACGCCACTTTCTCTGTGCGCTATCATGGTAAAATGAGCACCTTGGATACCTGTCGCTGCTACTGTGGAAATTTATACGGACATTAAATATTGAATATTTATAATATAAAAAAAAAAACATTATAACCCTAGAAAACCCATTAAGCACAGGGAGATCATGCAAACTCCATGCACACAGACCCGAGGTGGGAATCAAACCCAGAACCTAAAGGTGCAAGGAGACAGTGCCAAACACTACGCCACCATGCCACAGACCAGGATAAAACAGTAACTAATGATGAATTGATGATTGAATGTTTACATACCAGGTGGCACCAGATGGTACCAGATGATTTGCATGCTCTCCCTGTGCTCTGTGTTTTTTTGGGGGGTACTCCGGTTTCCTCCCAAACTAGATTAGGCTAATTTGTGTTTCCAAATTGCCCATAGTGTGTGAATGTATGTGTGTGTGCCCTGTGATGGTTTAGTACCCTGCCTCATGCCCTAAGTCTCCTAGGATAGGCTCTAGGCCCCCTGCAACAGTGAATACAGAATAAATTAGTATAGACGATGAGTGAGTGAGTGTTTACACACCATGAGCACCTGTTCCACTCCTTTATTGTCCCATGCGCTTCATATCTCGACTGTCCGTTCCCACAACTTTCCCTTTGGATTAAGTGGGATCACACTTACAAAGGCACTCCTGTACAGTTAACCCTGTTGAAATGACATGACATGAAAACTCTGAGCAACTCAGACCAGGATTCATATGCAAAAGGTTTCCTGTCAATACAATCCTATCAGAAGAAAAGATCAGTTTAGGTATTTTTTTTTGATTGACCAAAACACATAGGGTCTGACTGACATCTTGTTGCTCAGAGCTTTCCTGAGTACTGTGATGCAAACCCTCTTTCATGCCTTCTCAAGTTAATACACGTCAATCCTTTCCCGTAAGATTAATTTGTGTTAATATTACCTTGAAGGCCTAGAAATCATCCTAATTCTGTTTTTTTTTTTTTTATCTAAAACCTGAAAGGTTTGCATTAAAGCAAATGAGGATATTGAGAAACAGGATGTGGATCAGCATTAAAACACTTACAAGTAAAAAAGACATCAACAGCCATCACGTGAGACAGGAAACTCACTGAATGTTTGAGAATTAAAAAGTACCCGAAGAAGCATGTTTGGTATTAGATTCAGTTAAATTAAAATCTCTCGGTATAGATAGGACCGACCCCAAGCACCCTGCACCATCGCCACCACCCAAACACAACCTGTGTGATTATGTTAAAATGCATTTAAAGGAAACATACCATTACGATTATGCCATGATTTTAGAATAGGTGGAAATTTTATGTCAAGACCTTTAAAAAGCCATGGATGCTAGAAAAAAGCATCACACTATGCTGTCACTCAACAGAAAGTTATTAACCACTTTTCGGCCAAAGGTTTACAGTATTGTCACAAAGGCCCGGTTTGTTGGCAATCATATAAATTCCCTAGAAAGAGCGTATCAAATTCCATTTGGTGCATTTTGCAAATGACCCTGTTGAGTAGAGCCCATAACATGCAATGAGCCGAATAAGTGTAAGCGTGTATAAGCTATGCAGCAAAATCTTGTGGCAGCATTAATGAAATAATAATAATAATGGCAGCACATTCCAACCTGTGTGCTAATTTTCACGAGTTTTTGAGTTTTTAAATAATTAATTGAGCATGTTAGGACCTCCCAAAAAGTCATTGTGATGATGTCATAGTCCTTGGGCCCTAAATAGATAATGAAACAACCCTAGGGGAACCTTATAAACCAAATGCAACTTTGACATGGACGTTCACTGTTCTACTTGGAAAGTCATTATTTGCAAAATTGCAGATGTAAAAAAAAAATGCGTAAGGTCATATGACTAGAAAGCAAAAAAAAAAAAAAAACTGTACAATGATATTTGTATGATTAGGAGGGAAGTTGTCACCATTGTCTGCTGTCATGCCCCACAGGTCACTGGATGTTCTGCTTTTTTTTTAACCCAGAACAATTGGCCTTACATTTCATTTCCTTTTTTCAAATCCCAAAAACACAAATGTGGCTGGCCTTATTTGGGTGTTTATAAATGAGCTAAATATTCTCATTAGTTTCACATGCACATACAGTACAAAGGTGGCATGGTGGCTTAGTGGTTAGAACTGTTGCCCTGCACCTCCACAGACCATAGAATAGACCAAACTAATTAATAGTGAGGGAGGGCATGACATCTGCATGCGTGGTAACACAAACACACACGTTTATGTACCCTGCAATGGATTGCCACCCTGCCCAGGGTGCCCTAAGTGATAGGCTCCATGCCCTCTAGTGACCCTGTACACAGGATAACCAGATAGACAAAGAGTGACAGGTATTAAGTAAGTGGACACACATAGAGGGCATGCTGTTATAGGAAAACAACCAACAGAATGAAGTAATATGGTCTGTGCAAACCACACTGACATTAAATCTGGACTTATCACACCACATGACCTTTCTCCATTGCTCCAAGGTCCAATCGTAGCAAAACCCCCTAGCATACTGAAGCCTTTTTTCTCACCAGTCTCAGTAACAAATAATTTTCTTTTGCCCACACAGCTGATTTAGCAACATGCCCTTTAGTCCTGATCTTATGATTAGTAATGCTCTTTACTTTCAGTATTAAACATGGATATGATTTCTACTGTCTATTTTTGCAATGCAACCTCACCAAGTGTTTAAGTGATCTTTAATTACAGTCATTGATATATTTTTTTCCTCTCTTTTCCGTGACATCTCTTCCAGGTTTTAATAATGTGTTGGGCAGTTCATAAACCAATTCCAGTAATTTCATAAGTCTCCATTGTTTTAAATGAATCATATTAATCATTGCACTAATTATCCAATTAAAGCCTCATAACTACTTGCTTATTTAAATCTAAACAGTATATATTTTTTAAAGCGCAATGTATGCATCAAAAGCCCCTGTATAAAATTAGCGATTAAATCTTTCTCTTTAACCATACATTTAAAAAATCAATTCATTAGGAGAGGTAGATTTTTCCATTGTGCAAAATGTGCAGATTTTTTCTGAGCATCTATCACTTTCGCTCCTCATGATTTGATCGATAAAGAAACATGCTCAAGCACAGTGACTCTAACACTGGTCTCTTAGCAAGACGAAACACATCACCCTACAGCCATGCCAATGCAAACACTCCAGCTCATATCAGAGACATGGTTGATGTTATCTCTAGGAAAGTGTTGGAATCACATAGTTGTATGATTATACATAGATCATAAGGGCAATAACAACTTAAAACTGCTATTACAATAATGATCAGGTTTTCCCATAATGCTCTCAAACACCTCATTTTAACTCACTCACTCATCCTCTATCCACTTTATCATGTATATAGTGTCGCGCGGGGCCTGGAGCCTATCCCAGGAAGAAAGATACACACTCACTTGCTCATTCACACACAATGGGCAATTGGGGAACACCAGTTAGCCTAACCTGCAGGTCTTTGGACTGGGGGAGGAACCCACCAAGCACGGGGAGAACATGCAAACTCCATGCACGCAGACCCTAGGATTCAAAACTGACCCTGGAGGTGCAAGAGGACAGTGCTAACCATTAAGCCTTTCCGCTTTTAACAAAACAAACAAAAAAAAAAAACTGCGGGATAATACATTTCTTGCTCCTGTAGTTATTTTTGCTTTTATTTTTTTTCAAAAGATGAAGAAATTTATCATTTAAACCTAGGTGCAACTTTAACAATTTATTTATTTATTTTTTACCAAAAAAGCTTTTACAATTTCCTATACCAACTTCCTTTGGGAGGAAACCAGAGTACCCGTAGGAAACCCATCAAGCACTGGAAGAACATGCAAACTCCATGCACAGAGATAGGAATCGAACCCAGACCCTCGAGGTGCAAGGCAACAGTGCTAACCACTACACTACCGTGCCCCTTAGGTAACGCCTTACACAAAAATTATTAACAGCGAATTAAACCAGAACTTTTGATTGCCCCCTCTATATATGATTCCCTGCACTTATCCCAGTGTTTTACTAGTGCTTGGATCCCATCAAAGTAGCAAATTTTCTCATTTTGTTAAAGTCAGCATTTCTCGAACATGTGGAAATGACTTGAAGCGAGGTGAGGACTCTACAGCAGATGTTGAAATAACTCCCAGCCGAGTTCGTTAATGTGCAAGGAGTGTTTAGGAATGATTTTGTGTACAGTTGCCACAAACAGATGTGTCTCTTCCACAAGTTGTCAAGAAGTTACCCGTCAATTTTCAAGGATAAGGTGTTCCACTCGCTGAACGTTAACAATGCAGTTGGCTAAGAGCAACCTCAGTCAGGATCGTTATTCCACTTATACCCAGTCTCCTTATTTGGAACACATTTAGGCTTACAAGTCACACAGTAAAAAGATACAGTAACATTCAGGCTAGGTAAAAGCTTGAATCTATTCCGAGTTTTAAACAGGAAACTATTATATAAAATCTCAGATACCCAAGAGGAAGTAAACATTGAAAAATCTTTTTTTGTTTGTTTTAGTTTGATTTTATTCATTAATGAAAACAAGAGAGTTACTGTCCAAACACTTCTGCTTCTCTATTTTCACCAGATTCCTGTTTTGGGATGCCAGTACAGACAACACAACATAAATGTGCATTCTGTAATACAGTGCTGTCCTTTTACAATTTATTTTCCTAAAAGATGATCATATAAGACACACTCTCAAGTCAGTTATAACAACTTTTTTGACAAAAGTACTTGAAACAAACAAAACATTTTTTAAAACAAATTCTTACTAAAAAAGAATTTCAATAAAAAAAATTACACTCTTCAGAAAGCAAATAAAAATACAATATATTAAAAAAAGAAAAAAGTAATACAGGTATGCAGGAGTGTGAACACACATACTCAGACATACATGCAGACACACAACATTCATTTCATAAAACCCAAAACTAAATCTATTAACCTTACAACACAAATGATATTTCAAGAAGAAAAATAAAAGTCAAAAACTGAACAAAATCAATTAGTGCCATCAAGGCACAGTGGGACTTAAAAGGTTTTTGCTTTATTGCATCCTTCAGCACTTTTTGTGGAGTCATGCCTTAATATGAGGACTGACATGTAAGTAGCCATTTCCCCTTCATTTAAGTATTTATTAATGCTTGCCTTTTTTCTAAAATAAAAAAAAAATTACAATTGGTTGTGAAAGAGCCAAAAGTGAATTAAAAAAAATCTGTATCCTAAACATGTCTCTGCTTTAAAAACAGTTCAAGACAGTGTTTCTCCCTTGTTCTTCTATTTCGAAGTGATTTTGTGCACTAAGCACATGACTCTGATACTCACCAGGTGTACGTCAAGTCATTGATACACATGTTGCAGAAATGCAATGCAGAAAGCTTAGTGAACTGCAAGCACCAAAGACACATTTCAATGTAAAAACATATTATAACAAAAAATGTAGGAATCAGAAGATCATGATACCATTTTGAACAAGTAACAGAAAAAAGCAACCAAATAAAAACCTAAAATTGACAATATATTTTTTACACATTTTTTGTAGATGCCTATGTTATTGCAAGTCTCACAGAAACATTACAGTTTAAAAAACTGTTTAGTCAGCTTAAGTGGGCTGACATCAGTAGCGTTATTCATTTCAATAAAAATTAATGAAAAATGTGTTGCAAGCATAAAAAACAAAACAAATGTACTTTTTTTGCAACAGTACGAGAAGCTAGTTAATAAAAAATGTTTGTCCTGAATTTCACGTTTTAGCTAAGAATTTCCATTTCAGTACATCACTTAAATCTTTCCCCTCTGATGCTACATCTCCAAATCTTTCTACTTTATTCTTGCTGATTCATATTCTCTTGGTTATTTTATTCCAACGTATATTTAAACAAGTATTAGTGATTAGGGAATTAGTAAATCTGAAGATTAATAGTAAAAACAGTCTACGTCAGTGCAGGGCAATGATGACATGTTTGACAACGAGGCCCGTTCCGGTCATGGCTCCGGATCCTCCTTCTCAGCCTCCTCTTTCATTTTCTGTTCCTGCATGCGACTGCGAACTGAACCTATGACAGGACAGGGTGGTACATGTTAATGAGCCTCACAGTTTCTGAGAACGGAGAACAGACACAGACTAGTTACACAAAAAAAGAACAAACTAATCAGCACGCCAGGCTCATGGAACAATAATTTTTGTGAGTCGACTAATATGTGTGCACATATGACAGATCTTTTTTAATTCAGGAACAAAACAAACCAAACAAGTAAAACTGTAAAAATAGCTGCTCCTACCATAAAAAGAGATACACTGCATGGCTAAATAAGTCACATACTGTACACTAATATTTAACGGGACTATCTTTAGCTTTAATTATGACATGTATTTGCAAGGGGTTTTAACAACTCTATTTAACGTCAACATTTATTTCCACCCAGAGTTTTATTAGGTTTTGGCTATAATCTTGTGTTAAGTCAGCAAAAGCTTTGTTTTAACTGGGGTTAAGGTCGAGACTCTGTGGTGGCTAATTCATATATAAAGATGATTCCTCATGCTTCCAGATCCACTCATTAAGAGTTTTAATCCTGGAATATGTCTGTGCCATCAGGAGAGAAAAACATCATTAGATTGGATCACCTATGCATACATTCAGGTTGTCAGCTGACTTCATTTTATTGCCATGTAACATTGTTACAGTAGACATGACTAACTGAAGCAACCCCAGATCATAACTCCGACTCCAGTAAGCTACCAAGTTTAGCCTAATCAGTCAGGACAGAGCTCATTACGGCCTTCACTTACTGATGGCTCAGCTAATGAGTTTATGATTTCTCCACAGGAGGAGATACTTACGCATCTCAGCCAGCTTCTTGTCCAGTGTAGATTCGCCATTTGATTTGCTGTAGTGGATAAAAAAAATTATACGTTTTAAACTAATTAAAATAAACATGCATGGTTTTTTTTTCCTGTTAAAACAGTATTTAAGGCCCACCTCCCATCAGCCTCATCCTGTCCATCCCCATCGAATCTTAACCGCTTCAGAGGTCTGGGGGTTGAATCTCCAGCGAGACTTCTCTTCTGGGGCCAATCTGTGCTACTGACCATCTGATTAATCTTCTGAAATTTGTCTGAGGTCTGTTTTAGAAAAAAAAAAAAAAGCTTAGAATATACAGTACAACAGTAACAGAGTGGATTAAAGGTTGACAAATAAATCATCTAAGATGTTTGAGATACATAGCAGTGTCATAAAAATGCTGATGCCAACATCAGATACCATATAATACCGTGTGACCTAAACCTAGCGTATGTTGCAGATCTAATAGAAGAATAATGGACCAAAAAGAATCTTGACGTGTTTAACTTTTAACGCCCAGATCCAACTAGAGCAGAGATCGGCAACCTTAGACACTCAAAGAGCCACCTGGACTCGTTTCCCACAGAAAAGAAAACACCAGGGCCACAAAACTCTTCTGACATCTAAAATGAAAAACACTGCATTTTTTACCTTTCTGCTATGTATATAAAAAAATATAGTATGTTCCATTTATAAAAGCAATGAACTGCTACAGAGAAAAAGACATTTTATTTCTGCATGCAACAAAAACATTTTGATCTCAAAAAAAAAGCTGGGTTGAAGATTATTTTCAAATAAAATACTCAGTGTCTATTTGAGTCCTCCTTGTATTTATGAAGTATAATACCGAACTTAAATTATCCACCCGCAGCAAACTGTCTGCAAATGTAAAGATTTTCACTCTACTCAAACGTATGTGACACACAAATGCTTTATTTCTTTTTTACGATTTTTCTTCGATTTTCTCCCTAATTTAGTCATATCTAATTCCCACCTGTCAATTAGGTCTGTTTTAAAGAAAAATGCTTGGAATATACAGTACAACATTAACAGAGTGAATTAAAGGTTAACAAATAAATCATTCTTATTTAAGAAAAACAGGGGCTCCCACATTAAGGCTACTACTACCAGTCAGGAAGCAAAAGACTATAGCGTTTCCTCCAAACCACATGACGACGGCCAACCGTATCTTTACGAACTGCTCCCTCATGCACTATTGGGGCAGTGTAACACACTCAGAAGAGTGCTATCCGCTCCCTCGCCCATAATTGGCTGTAGAGCCATGAGTCATGTGATAGCGCCAAGTGCCTCTCATCCCACTTCGCTGAGAGTGCTCGGCCAATCAACTCTCTCTAGGCGCTTGGCTGCAGGAGGCTACAGCATCACCCGGGAATCAAACTAGCACTTTACCACTGCGCCACTCGGGGGCTTCAAATTTTTTATTTCGGTCTTTTATTTTTCTTCTTTCAAAAAAAAAAAAAAAAAAAAAAAAAGAGTATTTAGTGCCATAAACATACATTCATACTCGGTCTAAAAAAAGGTCACAAGAAACATTCCTAAACTATATTGCTACTACATAAGGCAGTTTGAACACTTTAAAATGTAACTTTAAAAACATGATTTAATTTTCTAAGTTTACTCCTGAAGCAATGACAATATAAAATTGAATCTCATTAGATATTAATTTTCCCAGACTGAGTGTACAGTTAAATAATTTGATTTTTTTTTTAAATTACTCACCCCAAATGATTCTCCAATGGATACAAGGATCCTGTAAAAACAGTACACATTGCAAGCTTTAGCAAAAACAGAGTACAAGATTCTCGTAAGTTTAGCATTTTTTGTTGCTTTTTCCACAAGATTTGTACACGACACCTGTTTTTCATAGAACAATAAAATAAATAAATAAATGCTGATTTATTTATGATAAAAAAGGCAAACTTAACCACCCCCAAAGTAGTGCCACACAATCTGAGCCTGGGCAATTATTTAATTACAAATATTTACAGGTAATACATGCATAGATGGAAATTTATGTATAATTTTTGTCATTAATGCAAGTATTATACTTTTGAGGTGCTAACTAAATATTTGAAAATATTTTCTTAACTGAGATCAACTGTTCCATTATTTGGTGTTAGCCTTGATAACTAACTACCTTTAATTAAACAGTTCGTACTCATTGCTTTGCTTTCCAAGTGACTCATTAAAAAATGTTTTAGGCTGAGACGCGAGTCATGAATGCACAGCTGTCTTCATTTCATCATAAGTGAATCTTCATCCTTGCAGAACTGCTTTCAGGGGACTTAACAGTTGAATGTTCGATCTAGCAAAAACAATACTATAGGAAAGATGTTTCAACACCTCAAAACCAAGTTTGAGTGTCACAAGTGTGGGCAGAAGTGTGCAGGACGTGCAAGATCACAACACACTTGGATAGCAGTCCTTTGCGTTTAATCAGTAGTTTAGGCTTTAGCTTTTAAGTAAATGTCTTACTGTAACAAGCACTGTTGATTTTTGAACTTTTTTCCTGATAATGTTCCAACACTGACCTTTAACAATCACAGAAAACTAAGCATCAATTTTCCAGCATTATGTTTGGCTTTTGAACAATTTCTTGGTCGGTTTGAGGTTGCTTACATTCCATACACTGCTGGTTAGTCTTGTAGTGATAAATCCATGTCTCATCACAAAAAATGATTCCCTTAAAGAAACTGTACCTGTTTTGTTCTAAATTTTGTTTGCAGATATCCAAACGTTTCTGCTTATGCCCTTCTGTTTTGGTGACCATCTCGGTCAGGGATTATTTCATAGACAGAGCCATGGCCGATTTGCTCCATAATCCACATTTACACGTCTATTTGACAGAACAATTTCATGCGTACGCAACCATTGGGAACCCTTCCTTGAAATTTTCTATCCACTCATGCACACTTCTTTGTGATACGACACTTCTCTACACTGTGCACAAATTCTTTGCATCAGTTACACCCTCAGACCACAAAAAAAGTTAAGTTAAGTTTAGCCTTTATTCGTCACACATACATTACTGCACAGTGAAATTCTTTATTCTTCGCATATTCCAGCCATTTTTACGGTGCCTCGGAGCAGTCAGAGTTAAGGGCCTTGCTCAAGGCCCAACAGTGGCAACCTGGCGGAGCTGGGGCTCGAACCGCCGATCCTCAGAGCCTTAACACACTGAGCCACCACTGCCCCAAAAAAAACAAAACTAATGACTGCATGCTGCTCTGTGTGTGTGCGCATTTTCCAAGTTGGGCATTAATTTTTTCTTGCATTGCAGTGAGTTAAAATTAAACTGATGTAACATGGTCACGCCTGCACAGCAGTGACTGTGGAGAGAAGACGGTAGACTTAAACAGAAAGCGCTGATGAGATTTTTCTCACCTGGTTGACACTAATCGCAATTTGTGTCAAAACGATCATAATGATTATATGATCAAATTGTCCCAAAGATGATTATTTACATATAATAGCATGCCCTTAAGCAATTTGCTTTAACAATTAATAATGTTAAAAAAAGAGGGAAAAAAGGGGATTTATCAATGAACAGCACATTACCTTTATGTTCAAATATTTCAAATATTTCTATCACTAATACCACAAACTGAACTGAACCTAACTCCTGTATAAAAGAGGACTGACCTGGATCTGGGTGTCATGGCTCCTGGGGTCAAGCGACTGCTCTTTAAAGGCGAGATGTAGAGGTTCCCACCAGGCACTCTGAGAGGAGAGCTGGGATACCTGTATGGGCTGCGAGGAATATGTGGAATGGGAGACAGCGGAGGAGGCTGGGAGGAAAAAATAATAATCCAGAGATACCAACCTTAAGTAATAGGAACTACATTTAATTACATGGTGTAAATATCAATTTTGTCCAGTAGGGGACATCACAACACATGATTTGAGAGCTTATTACCCGTGGGGAAGCATACTGCAAGATGTTAGTCTTCAACTTCTGCATAAACACCAGGTTGTAGAAGACGATGATGGAATCGTATTGTCCGTCTCTGATCAACACACGCTTGAAAGTCTAGATGATGGAAAATAAACAAAAATAGCAGAAACTTAAGAAGTGATTTAATTTTGCTGTAATAAAAAAATATATATATATCCATAATAATAAATGATAATAAAACAGAGCAGTTCAGACCTCCTGGCTTGTGTTGGGAAGCTCTTTGTATGCAGTGACGATTGTCTTGAAACGCAAATCCACATTTTTGACCTTGCATATGGCATACATGGCAGACATCATCAGCTGAAAAACACAAGGATTTTCTCAAGATACCTTTGATTTTTCGATCCACTTTTTTCAAATCCTGCATAAAGTAGAAATTTCTGACTACATTCACCATGTAGACATATTTTAGTTTAAATATAATCAACCCTTACTAAGCCCATTTATACAGCAGTTTCTCATTAGACAACAGACATTCTACGAGTGGTGACAACAGACAGTAACACCACTAGGAACATTTAACTATATGCATCACTCCATGTCCCAGGTGTTCAAATAATTTTTTATTACAAAAACTGGCAGTCTTGGTTGCCTCCGAGTGGCGCAGTGGTACCCCGGGTTCGCTGGTTCGAACCCCGGGTGATGCTGTTTTCCTCTCACAGCCGGAGGCACAGAGAGAGCTGATTGGCCGAGCTCTCTCAGGGGGGAGGGATAAGAGGAGCTTGCGCACGCGAAAGGAGCGGCTAGCGCTTTTCTCCGAGTGTGTTACTCCGCCCCTAACGGTGCGTGAGCGAGAAGTTCGAAAAGATGCGGTCGGCTGACGGCACGCGGTTCGGAGGAAACATGTGATAGTCTTCGCCCTCCCGGCTGAATGGTAGTAGTAGCCTTAATGTAGGAGCCCACTAGTGACGGGGAGGAATTGGCCACGACTAAATTAGGGAAAAAATTGGGGGAAAAAAACAATATATATATATATATATATATATATATATATATATATTAGTGCTGTCAAAATTAGTGCGTTAACGCATGCGATTAATTTGAAATATTTAACGCATTAAAAAAAATTAACGCAATTAACGCGGTTGCAGTTTTTTTTATTTTCTGTTGTGGCCGACGTGTGTTCAACGTGCAAAGTAGTATGGATAAGACCAAGGAAGGACTTTTAGACGGAAAGTTTCAGTATAAAACTCTGCCGGATGGTCCTGTGGATAAAACAAAAGTAATCTGTACATTTTGCAAAGCCGAATTTAAATACCAGAGAAGTAATTCGTCTTTGACATATCACTTAAAAGCAAAACACCCCACCGAAACAATCTCTACAGGGCCTCACCAATGTAAATTGCATTGATTGTTTTGAAATTCAAATGACACAAATGGCACATACCTGTTTTTATTTCTGTAATAAATATGGCTTTCAAGCCAACAGTTAATTTGGAGAATATTGATGGTTTATTGCAGGTATGTTGTTTACATGAGAAAATCTGTGTTACAAGTTAAACAAAAATTCCAATAAACAATCATATTTGAATTTAAATAGTTTCATTGTCTTGAGTTTACATTAATTATTTACATTTACATATCCAAAAAGTTTCAGTCTTTTAATTGTGATTAATCGCGATTAATTGCAAAAAATTGTGCGATTAATTAGTTAATTTTTTTTTATCGTTTGACAGCACTAATATATATATATATAAATAAAAAAAGGCAGTCTCCAGAATAGGTGAAAGAAGGTCAGTTTGGTCTGCTGTACTGAAGAGAGGACCGCTGCATGCCAAAACCCACACATTCAAAACGTAAAACCCGGACATTAACTGAGCTGATATTCGACAGTTGAATAGGTGGAAACAAAAATAAACTAATGAGATTTACAGGACTGTCCACTACCTCCATGGTTTATTCTCTTGACCTTTCGGTTACATAGCACCAGTAGGAATGTAAAACTACTTTCACTCTGTTACTTACATAAAATAATTTTTAGTTACTAACTGCCCATCGCCAGCTCCACCAGTTGCTGCTAGTCAATACAGGTGAAGCAGAATAACCAGTCTAATACAGATCTGGCCATTAAGAACGCATGTTTTGAGAAAAGGGATCCCGCGGCAAGTGTGAAAATGCCCTTCAATACCTGTAGGGGGCAGTTGTGTTTCAGTCTAAAGTACTGTGTGTCTGCTGAAGCCGTAAATGTGTTATCTCTCTTAGGCGCTCATTGACAGCAAGTGACAGAGCTCATAAACGTGTCAAGCTCAAACTGTAAATACTGATCTGTATTTATTCTTCATTTTCTTCTCTCCTTCAATGATGATACTTCATTGACTGCCCTTTCTCCATTCAGTACTATTATAATTATTATTATTAGTAGTAGTGCTCCAAATTTATTATTCTTGTTTTTATACTTATTATTATTGTGAACATGATGATTTAAGAATTTAATTAAACACATATATAGAAGTGGCATTTTAATTCAAATCCACATTTTAATGGTTAGTGATTGGTGCATGGGCGTCAACCTCGCAAATTCTGTAATATTCCATTGCCATTCATTTTGCCGTTGTTTTAAAGCCCTTTACTAAAGCATTCGCTAGTTAGTAAGTAAGCAAAAAAAAAGATAAATGAATAAATAGCTTTAAATGGTACTTCAGCATAGAAATTTAATTAAATTTAATTGAATTCTTAACATTTTAATGGTTAGTGATTTGTTGTTGACATTCACATTATTTTGGGGGAAAAGGAGGGTCCCAAGCTATAAAAGAAATTGAACGAAACAACTGTAGGCATTTGCAGATCCTACAGATATTAGTAGCAATAGACAGAGGCAAAGACGTTTTATTCCACAAAGAATGTTGCCATTTGTGCGGCACAACAACAAAGGGTAAGAAAGCATTTTAATAAAATATTGTAGTTATTCAGTTACCGATTTTCCACTGACTTTATTTGACATTCTAATTTTGTTGTACTTGTATCCTAACTCTTCACTGTCTGTACAGCGTTCTGCACCAAAAAAAAAACAGCTCGTAAAACCGGCTCGTAAAAAAAGAAAACAGTATGTATTTTTCTTTCAACAACATTAAACTATCTGTACATGTCAGTGGTGTGCTAAAGGTATTAAATAAATTTAATGTTTGCTTTTACAGGCTACTTTACACTGATCAACAGTCAGCGCGCCGCTGTAAGCAGCAGATTATACACCTGGCCATAAATAAAAATTAATATTTAGGCCTAAAAAAGCTGCTTTAAAATTCATCTTGAATTCATTCATTGGCGTGTATAAACCTGCAGCCTTAACAAAAGGCAGCGTTTTGATCAAAAGGATGATAGACGCGTGCGATTTATTGATAAAAATGCAGATACACACACACCCCTCCCTCCCACTGCTCAAAATAAACCAGGTTTGTTTATTCTTCAGAGAAAGCATAACACGATAATTGTTATCTTATCATTTTCATTTATTCTTTTTTTTTTTTTTTTTTTACTATTTTATGTTTTAGGGAAATTAAATTTAGTCAGATTCGTCCACTCTGTCTTGTTAATTCATCTAAAATTGCCAACAGTCATCGCAGTATTTGCCAACAGCGCACACAGTTTGATAAATTCACACCTATAGTGAATGAAAGGTAGAAAAGATTCCGCAGAATCTTCTGACACAGTGCTTGCTCAGAAAGACTATACTCAACAAAAATAGAGAGAATAAAAATCATATTTATAATAAGATAATTAATTAAATAATAAAATTATATTAAGTAAGGACTTTATCTAAAAGCCAGACCAACCAAATTTTTCATTTACTGCTGAAGCAGTTAAATTGGGGATTTAAAACGATTTAACAAGACCGAGCAGACGTCTCTGCCTAAAATGTATTTCGCCATCAAAACCTACATAAATAAAAATAAAATGTTTAATGGTACCAATTAAACCAGACTTCATAGTTGGATTTGATACTTTAAGTGTAAATCATAAATTTACTAAATATATTCAGATTTTGTAAAATAACAGAACCGTTTGTCCGCATCACAATGAACTGAAGCTCAGCATGTCTACTGTACTTTCCTTGTTTTAATTTGTAATGTTTAAGTGGAATACATTTTGCATATATGCTTAAATATTCCTTTTTATGGCGAGAGGCGATGACTTTCTGGTGGAATATGTCTGCATTTTATTGATAAACCGCACGCGCTTATCAGCCTTTTGATAAAAACGCTGCCTTTTGTAAAGGAAAAGTACGGGCCGCAGGTTCATGCACGCCGATGAACAGCTTTATTTCAGTCATAAATTCACACATTCCAGCTATTCCAGTGACCATTTGCCATATACTGTCTGCTATATTCTATATTTAATAAAACTCTACGAGATGTTTTACTGATAATAAGTGCCCTGACGCAGGGCTTTAGAGGGGGTCAGTGAAATAGGAGTTGTGAGATCTTATGGCAGGCATGGGAAGACCTTTATGTTTGGAGATAGCGTGGGATTATTAATTAAGAAACTTAAGAGGAAACCAAAAGAAAAGTAAAAACACAAAATAAACAGAGCTCCGCCGTCTATGCGAGAACGGACGGGATTCTGGAAACTAAAACAAAAAACTATACATCCTCTCGGGGCTTATGCCCTTACCGAGAATTTATAAAAAGAGACAGAGTAGAGTTTGTGCTTTGTGCACTTTAATCCGATTGTGCGCGCTAAACTGATGCGTGTCGCTCTCCCTTACTTTCTCGCTCTCTCTCGCCGACTTCTTAGACAGACAGAGGGCTTGGGCTTTGCCTGTGTCTTCTTCAGAGCGCTTTGTCTTTGGCCCCAACACCTTTTAACGGTGCGACCTAATGATCATACGAAGTGTCGTGGTAGCACGACCCGTTATATAAACACGCTGCCAGGTGCGGCTCATTCAGGCTTATAGCCTGATGCCGGCGTTGCCTGGAAACCGCGTGTATAAATGGCCGCGCCTTTGCCGGTTCAGAACTCCGCGTGGTAGCAGCCTGCAGATCTGCCTGTTCTAACAGTTCGCGCGAGCTGCATCATTACATATATGTCCACAAATAATTTGGCAACATACACTTATCAACTTATTACCATACACTTATCAAGAATTGCATTTCATATGAATGTCACATGTGAGACGCGCACACAAACACATACTTATATAATATATTCACATACATTCAAATACATTTTGGCTTCACAGGCAAGAATATTGTGGCTACTAATATTGCACCTAAATCAACAATTTATAGGATCATCAAGAACATCAAGGAAAGAGGTTCAATTCTTGGTAAGAAGGCTTCAGGGCGTCCAAGAAAGTCCAGCAAGCACCAGGATCGTCTCCTAAAGAGGATTCAGCTGCGGGATCGGAGTGCCACCAGTGCAGAGCTTGCTCAGGAATGGCAGCAGGCAGGTGTGAGCGCATCTGCACACACAGTGAGGCGAAGACTTTTGGAAGACGGCCTCGTGTCAAGAAGGGCAGCAAAGAAGCCACTTCAGATTGATCTTCTGCAGAAAGTATGGTGAATGGACTGCTGAGGACTGGGGCAAAGACATATTTTCCGATGAAGCCTCTTTCCAATTGTTTGGGGCATCTGGAAAAAGGCTTGTCTGGAGAAGAAAAGGTGAGCGCTACCATCAGTCCTGTGTCATGCCAACAGTAAAGCATCCTGAGACCATTCATGTGTGGGGTTGCTTCTCATTCAATAGAGTGGACTCACTCACAATTTTGCCCCAAAACAGTCATGAATAAAGAATGGTACCAAAACACTCTCCAACAGCAACTTCTTCCAACAATACAACAACAGTTTGGTGAAGAAAATGCATTTTCCAGCACTATGAAGCACCGTGCCATAAGGCGATCTTAATCCCATTAAGGACCTTGTGGTCAATTAAGTGGCGGGTGAACAAACAAAAACCCACTAATTCTGACAAACTCCAAGAAGTGATTATGAAAGAATGTGTTGCTATCAGTCAGGATTTGGCCCAGAAGTTGATTTAGAGCATGCCCAGGCGAATTGCACAGGTCCTGAAAAAGAAGGGCCAACACCGCAAATACTGACTCTTTGCATAAATGTCATGTAATTGTCTATAAAAGCCTTTGAAACGTATGAAGTGCTTGTAATTATATTTCAGTACATCACAGAAACAACTGAAACAAAGATCTAAAAGCAGTTTAGCAGCAAACTTTGTGAAAACTAATATTTGTGTCATTCTCAAAACTTTTGGCCAAGGCTGTACAGTGATTGAAAGGAGGCACCTCAAATAAAACGACAAGGGCTTTCATATCCAGTTCCCGACAATCTAGTGCCACAACAAAACACAAAATAAACGTTCAGAGCTATTTCGTTTATCCAAACATTTAACGCCCGTGTGAACAAGGTTATGTGGTCATCCTGTCTGTGTTCTGCTGATTTAAACTAACAACTTTAACATGGTCTAAAATTGACCAAAGCCTTAAAAATATACCACTTCTTTTTTCAGAAAATACAAACTGTTTCCATGTACCACTATATACTTGCAAAATACTATAATTTTGCAAGATTAATTTTCAAGTAAATGGACAGAGTTGCAATGACGCAACCTATTGGACTGCTATGTGATGCAAGAAAAAAAGGGAATAGAATAAATTGTCACTAGCTTAAGTACCCATCACTGACAGGAATAGAGTTTAAGAAGTTTTAGAAACTGGTAAAAGGTTAAAGATAAAAAATAAGCAGTTTTAAGTAATTATTTTTCTTTTCACATATTTTATAATTTTATTATTATTTCTGAAGCCCTCATACATGGCTACATACACTTGGGAACTCTCTGACTAACACAATTAATACAAAGAAATACATTTTGTAAGGTGGAGTATCTTACGCCTGGTTTACGCTAAGTTGTACTTCTTTCGTCATCACACAAATACATTCCCTCCCTTTGGTAATCGGAGACTATGAATCACACATGAGAAATTGGAGAAGTAGATCAGATAAAGTTTTGTCTTAAAATGACTCCAGTCGTTAAAAAATTTACTTTCATCGCTTTAGCATTGTTATTTCCGCGTTAAAAATTATGAATTATTCCTAGTAAAATTATTTAGTTTTTATTCTGCTTCTCTAATAAATATCTATTGGTGCAAGTATTTGTTTACATTGAGCAAGTAGCATATTAGTAACTTATTTTAAGGTAGATTATTAAATTTTAATAACTGTTAAAACATTACTTTTACTCAACATTTTAACTTCACTTACAGTGCAGATTAAACTTTAGACAAATACCAAAGTATGGGTATAAACTTCCCATAGGAAGAACAAATATGCAGTATATTGATCTGTCCATTCATCTTTGAAGGTTCAGTTTTCATAGTGTACATTCTATTTTTTTTTTTATAAGCCATGCTGTGTCATGCTTTTGTTTGTGTTTGGTGAAGATAAAGGCGGCATTGTTGGTACATTATCGTTGTGTCTGTCTTCCCCATACTCTGTCAAAACATGGAAAACTACTGCGTGTTTAGATTGCGATTTTATTTATGCGCAGGTTTAACTTCAGGCAAATACCTTACTATTGGCAAAATGTCATTAAATTCTGTGTAGCTCGTTTTGCATGATGCAGTGATAAAATCTGGCTGGACAGACAGAAATTTTCGGAGACTGGTTTCGGGTCCACCAGTGTATGAAATGTAAAGATATTAAGCCAGTTCTAATAAATATACAGAGAAAACCTCTCATTCTTAAAAAAGAAGGTAAACAATTAACTCCAAGTTAGACAGCATTTTACCATGTTTACTTTACTGCATATATTGGTCATGAAATGTGATCTAATTAAAACAAAGTCACAAATATAAACACAAAAGTCATATTTTTAATCTAATAGAACACAAATCACCATGAGCCTTTACTGAACACGGCCATCAAACATACAAAGTGATGGAGGGGAAAAAAAAGTGAAACACTAGGCTTCTGATGTCACCAAACAGTGTTAGCAAATCTGGAGTCCAATCAATAAAATAAGAATGGCGGTGTGGTTTAGAGCTAATTCAACTTATAAAAACAGTGTCAGTGTGCTATTCACACACAGCATTAGCACCCACAAAAACATGGAAAGATCTGGTACTGTAGCTACTCTCTACAGATGTGGAAGTACCTACTCTCTACAGACAAATGCAACACTCAAGTATGGCAGATATAACATCATGATTTCTGGTTGCTTTGCTGTATCTGGACCTGAACTACATACCACTGGGGAATGGAGGGGGAAATTATTTACCAACGCATCCTATGGAATAATGTCAGGGTGGCTGTGTGCAAACAGAACCCAAGAAAAAGCTGGGTGATGTAGCAGGACAATGACCCCAAACATAAAAGTATCTCCAAAAGTACCTCTTGGAGGGGCCTAGTCAGAACCCAGACCTCAACCCGATAGAGATGCCATTGAATTACATCAAAAGAGCCATTCATGCCAGATGTCCTAAGAATATCACTGAGCTGAGGCAGTTCTGTACAAAACAGTCAGAAATACCTCCTAAACATAATGCAGGTTTAATCCACAATTACAGGAAGTGCTTGCTTGAAGTTATTGCTAGCAAAGGTGTTTCAACACAATATTAAAACACTATTTCACATATTTTTCGCTTCATCGCTTTGTTTGATGGGCGAGTGCAATATAGACGTAAAATATCATGATATTCCTCATATTATAAATATTGTTCGTTCCTATTTTTTATTTTGTTGAAGATCATATTTCAAGACAAATTATGTAGAAACCCAGGAAATTGCAAATGTTTTACTGTGAGATGACCGACACTTTATCAAGAAGTTGCATTAGGTGACAAACTGGGCCCTCAGTTTGAAAGATTAAAAAGTAGTAACCATTGAATAAAAGGACAAAAAAATTACATAGTGCATAGAATCAGTCCCAAAAGTAACATTAAGAGAAATACACTTGTATTGTATAAACAGATTGTAATACAACCTCATATGGAACAGAAATGCAGGTTGATACCTGGTCTAGGTGTCTGTCCTTCATTAGCTCATACTCGTTCTGTAGTGTGTGCTGGAGCAAGGTCCATATGATGGCCTCAAGCTCGGGATGAGCAGTCAAAAGGTGAGAGAAAAGCATTTGCAGTCGCAGGTAGGCCATTCTGTACACTACACAAAAAAAAGCAACACCAACAATAAATATACGACAGTGATGGTAGTGAGGAATCACTCTACAGTAAAGTGTCACAATCTTCTTATATATTTCACAGTCATGGCAATCTTTTATCTGCAGCTTGGAATAGCCACCTTTAATGTGGCTGAGTCTCAGTATTTCCATTTGACCAATAAAATAAAATTGCAGAATCTCGTGTTCAGTAAATGAGTGGAAAATTAAAGAGGTTGAAAATTACAGCAAAGCAAATGAACTCTACAGTTTATGCACGTCATGTTTGTTATCACTACATCACACTAGATCTGTTCCAGCTAAAAAAAAAAAGATAAGGAGATGACGTACGTTTCTTATAGAAGAGGCTGAGGGAATTGGAGCAGTGCTGTCCGGTGCCTGGGGCAGGGGGCTGTGATGGGGGCACGACTGGAATGTCTGCCTCTGCTGCTGCAACTCGACGACTTGGACGCACGGGAGACAGATATCTGACAGAGACCAAACAAAGGATGAGAAGAGACACAGGGGAAATCCGGTGAATTCTGGTTTAACCAAGAAAGCTCAAGCGTTTTCTCTTAGGAAGATGAAAAATGTCTCTGTATTATCTCTACACCGAAAATAAGTTCCTTTTTCACACTATATAGCCAAAGGTTGGTGAACATCTGACCAGTACACCAATATGTTCTTTTTAAACATCCCACCCCATTCCAGATTTAGTTGCACTTTGTGGTTATTTCCACAAGCAGACTAGATTCTGGAGCATGACTCTGGAAATTTGCTTATTTAGCCACAAAGAAGTAGTAAGATAAGGCAAGAGGTCTGGATCCGTTCAGTAATCCAGTTCAATCCCAATTGTGTTCAGTCAGGGTTCTGTGCAAACCACTACAGCTCTTCCATTTCAACCTTTTAAAACCATTTTTGACTGGAGCTCTTTGTGCTTAGTGTAACCGTCATGCCGGAACAGTTTTAGACCTCTCAGATGCAGTTAAGGGAGATGGTAACGCTAGAATATACAAAGAGATTTTATTCAATTGTATGCAGTTTATAATAAGGATATTATGTAAGTAGAAACTAGTTTAACATCATAAGATAAACAAATGTTTATGGTGGGGTCGCAATATACAGAGTTCTCTTACATTCTCTCCCTTACATACTTTTTAATGCCAGAAATGACTAATAAGCTGAAATCAGCGATAAACTCACTGAGAGAAATGATAAAAATTCCAGCCTCA
Source organism: Clarias gariepinus (assembly GCF_024256425.1). Lineage (NCBI taxonomy): Eukaryota > Metazoa > Chordata > Actinopteri > Siluriformes > Clariidae > Clarias > Clarias gariepinus. The sequence continues at coordinate 11,012,546 of NC_071118.1, read as the reverse complement.
AATTTGCATTTTAACTTAAAACTAAACTTCCTAATGCCGTTAAAACGAACTGTAAAACAAGTGTGAATCAAAACTTTGTGCTCCTTTGGTGCTAGTGGACTGACAGTGGTTTAGTAACCACTATCTCTGTTTTCAAGGCAGGAAGTGCCATTTTACTAATCAGTCTAATCTAAAAAAAACAAAAAAACAGGAAGAGCAATCAACACACCAAGAGCAACACCGGACAAACTAACAGGCTTCAAAGCTAGCATTTCTTCTTCTTTAAAATGTTGGGTAAGCTAAATGAAACCTAAACTGTTTAGCAGAACAATCCGGGCGTACAAGTGTGACCAACAAATCTAAGAGAGAGTCTTGCTGAATTTAATCTTTGATAAAGAGCAGGTTTTTGTTTTTTTGTTTTATAGGATAAGCATTACAAATCAAACAGAACAAATAGAGTGCAATTGAAGGAGTGAGCAATGTAAATGACTAACTAGCAAAAAGTGACAACTTTACATTTACAAGACAAACCTTTTCCAATAAAAAACCTTCAGCATAATTCAGATCTTTATTATAACTCTAGTTTAAACCCTAGTTTACTAGCTGAAATTTCAAGCAGAGGGATATTTTCACTATTTGTAAGTAAAGAATTACAGTTGCACCTGTTCCAGCATTATATCACCTTGGCACTAGTCTCTGTATCATTACCTGCCAAATGCCTAAATGTATCAGAGCATTTTTATTTTCAGGCACAAGTTCATGAATATTTCATTTGACTGATGTTTAATAGTGTCACTAGGCAAGTGGTCTACGTCCGGACATCAGAAACAGAAACAGACATAAACAGAAACCTTTTGATTTTAGAGCTAAATGCTGAACCTCTGTGTAGAGCGTGAGAAAGAGAGTTCTGGATATTTAATGTGGGTTTCAACCACAATTTATTACATGCATTTTTGGGAAGGTGAATTTAATTTCACTTCATCATTGTAATTTAAGCTATAAGAGGAAGCAGCTCTCGATGACGTGGAACAGTTTAGTTCTGTACATGGATAGCCCCTTTCTTAGAGACAAGACAGGTGGTTGACTCACAGATCAGCTGCTGTGTGGTTGTGCTGCAGAGGCTGGTTTAACGTTGCAGGAGGCTCCGCTTGCTCTTCAGGACCATCCTCACGACACTGCTTCAGGAGCTCAAACAGGAGCGAGTCCTATGGGACCAACGAGGTGTTAATATTTTCGCAAGTACTTTTAATAAAATCCTTAAATAAAAAAAAATAAAAAAAAACATGCCCTCAGTAAATATAGGTTGAATAATGAAACAAGTCTAGATGTTTCAGTGTGTCTTACACAACCCCAGGAAATCTTGTGCCTGTTCTTTAAAATGCAAGTCAACAGATTTTTCCCCAACATTGAGATCAGAGCTAGTAAGTGACGTAGTTTTACATTTCATCAAAGTTCATGTTTGAACTTTTTTTTTTTTCATACGTCTACAAAAGCAAGAGTGAGTTTTTTTCCTTGCAAAAGCCATTATGAAAATCAATAGAGCATAATCTGAAAAAATTCCCCAAAGCAACCACAGGGTAGATTCTAAACACAACTAAGATAAGTTATGCATCGATATTGGAATATATTAGTCACCTCGGGGTGAAAAAAAAAACCAACCTGGGCTTTATCAACAATTTCCATCCTAACCTTTACATTTGCTGACGTGAATATTCATCACCTACAATTAACGCAGTACATTAATGTACTTCCATTCTTAAAAAATTAGGGGCTGATCCATTAAATTTTGAAAATTATAGACCGATTTCTAACTTGCCATTCACTATTAAAATATAAGTGTGTCAAAGCTCAAATTCATAAACACCTTTCCAAGAACTGGTTTTCGTTCTCATCATAGCACAGAGACGGCCTTGGTTAAAATAACTAATGACTTGCTAGTAGCAGCTGGTTCTGGTCTTCTGACTATACTTGTCCTACTGGATCTCAGTGCGCGTTTGACACTATCTCGCACAAGATACTTTTGGACAGGTTAGCAGCTAAAGGAATCACAGATACCCCCCTGTCCTGGTTTAGATCTTACCTTACCGGTCGTAATCAATATGTTCAAATAAAAAATTGTAAATCAAGATCACTCATAGTTACCTCCGGAGTTCCTCAGGGATCTGTTTTGGGGCCACTTTTATTTATGATTTACTTACTTCCTCTTGGTTTTATTTTAAGGAAATACGGTATCAATTTCCACTGCTATGCCAATGACACACAATTATATTTATCCTCTAAACCTTCTAGTTCTTTTCCTTTACCTGTCTTGAATGAATGTTTATCTGAAATTGAAGCTTGGCTCTCAGGTAATTTCCTTAAACTTATGACAAAACCGAAGTTTTATAAGTAGGTACTAAATCAAGATCAAGATTGTCTTTCTTTAGTTATTGACGATACTGAAATTTACCCATCTCAACAGGTCAGGAGTCTGGATGTCATTCTGGACAGCACTCTCTCTTTTGAAGCTCATGTTAGTAACATTACACGTGCCGCATATTTTAATTTGCGTAATATTATCCGCCTTCGTCCTTCTCTTACTAAGAGCAGTACAGCAATTTTAATTCATGCGCTGGTCACTTCACAAATTGATTACTGTAATGCTCATCTTTCTGGTCTTCCTATGAAACTTCTCCGCAAACTTCAACTGGTCCAAAATTTAGTGGCTCGCGTCTTGTCCAGGACTTTCTACAGCAATTACACTGGCTCCCAGTTAAGTACCGTATTGATTTAAAAATTTTGCTTCATACATTTAAGGCTCAACATAGTTTGGCTGCTCCGTATCTCACCGATCTTTTAAATATTTACACTCCTTCTCATTCTCTTAAATCGATTCACTCTATTTCTCTCGTGCCACCGCTCTTTTGTTTAAGTACAATGGGAGCGAGAACTTTTAGTTTTGTGGCACCTCGGTTGTGAAACTCGCTCCCCCCAAACATACGGAACAGTGACAGTCTTCATATTTTTAAATCGCGTCTTAAAACCTATTTTTATTTTACTCAGGCTTAAGTGTGAATTGCAACTTTCTTTTTTATTTTGATGTGTGATGGATGTATTTATGTTGTAAATTTTATAATGTGATTTTTATATTGTTACTATTTTATTGGATGTTTTGCTGTAAGGTGTCCTGGGGTGTTTAGAAAGGCACCTTTAAATAAAATGCATTATTATATTATTATTAATGTCCTCAAAGAAAAAAAAAAGCTGTCTATAAAGACCTTTTTTTCCATTTTGAAACTCTAATGATTGTACAACAGTGTCTTAACACTAAAATTCACTCACTATTTTCACGTGATCATCAACTGCACAGTGCACGTTTGTGCATTCTTAGGTAACAGAATTTGACAGACTCTCATTTCACATTTTTTCACACCACTGAAACAGTTATCGCCCACAATGCACAGGAAGTGGGAGGAGTAAATGGAAGTTAAACAAGAAAATGATGAGAATAAAGAGGTGGGAAAATGTGCAGAGACTCCTCCTATTGCAGCCTGTGTGACGATGAGAGCAGCACATTACTCCAGTCACTAACAGCATGAAGAGCAGCAAGGTACCTCCGATTGTGGAACAGGAACAGACAGGGAGCTAAAACACGCATACAGCATTAAAACGACAAAGGCAAAGAAGAAAATGAAAGAACATTGGATGTGACATCATTGGTGTTTCTACATACTGACTGGACCACAAACGGAAAAAACAAACAATTATACACCAAGATGCAAGTGGCCTTGTGAACATGTGGTTGAAAACGAGCACGAGATCACAAGTATACGTGCAGGATCACATCAAAACTGCTGTAAGAACTTTTTGCTTCCTTTTGCTGAGGAATGTTACATCTTTATTTTCCCAATAAGGATTTTAAATTTGGTTATGTAAAATTTTATAAAGACATTTTACAAGATCTTAAAAATAACATACATTTTTCCTGAAGGAACTCTAAACTGACAATGCAAAACGACAGTACTGATAGGAACTGTACTGTACAGGATGATTTTAAATACATTCTATACAGCTCAGTGTTCAGCATCGTATTCATTATAGGACTGCTCTTCAACATTGTGGCTTTGTACATCTTCACTTGCTCGCTGAAACAAAGGAATGAGACCACAATCTACATGTTGAATCTGGTTGTATGCGACACACTTTTCGTCCTCAGTCTGCCATTTCGGATTTCTTACTTTCTCAACAAGCAATGGCCTTTCGGGCCAACCCTTTGCAAAATCTCTGTGTCGCTGTTCTACACGAACATGTATGGCAGCATCTTTTTCCTGACCTGCATCAGTGCAGATCGCTTTCTGGCCATCGTTTATCCTTTCGCCTCCAGGTCAATGAGGACTAAAAGAAACGCAAAAATTGCCTGCTGTTCAGTTTGGCTGCTAGTGCTCTCGGTGAGCTTGACATTTGGGTTTAGGTTGGACACTTCCAGCTCTGGAAACAACACCTACTGCTTTGAAAAATACAGCAACAGTCAATGGAAATCTCAGCTATCCAAAGTGGTGCTGGTCATGGAGACTGTGGGCTTTGTGATCCCACTGCTTATCAATATTTTCTGCTCCATAATGATCCTAAAGACGTTGAGAAACCTGGACACAATTAAAAGTCAAGTGCACCTGAACAAGACCAAGATCTTGCGCATGATTATTGTGCACTTGCTGGTCTACTGCTTTTGCTTCATCCCATACAACATCAATTTATTTTTTTACTCACTGGTTCGCAGTAAAGTCATCGATAATTGTGCTGTGGAGACTGTGGTCAAAACTATTTACCCTATTGCACTGTGCATTGCGGTGACCAATTGCTGCTTTGACCCTGTTATTTATTACTTCACTTCAGAAACCATCCAGAACTGTATTAAACGGAAGTCTTATGCTGCACAAAGCACCAAGAGGTACAGCAATGGTCCAGACGAGTCTCCTGTGAACACGGCACAGTTCCTGATAGCCAAGTTAATATTTAACGAAACTGCTGTTTGAGGACATGGAGGTTTCTATTCCATACAACAACAAAAGAAGTGAAAAACAATATGTATTCCTGTGTATACTTTACAATGACATGAATTTATAAGAAAAAGAATGTATTTTGTTTATCTTTTATAATTTAATTTTTTACATGTTTTGGTATGTCATCATATATAAGTCAACATTTTAAATTTCATTTATTATTTAACAAATAAAAAAGCAATCTTTTTTTTTTATAATGAGCTATATAATGAATATATTTAGTAGGCTGACAAGATCTGACTTTATAGCACATTTATAACACCTAATATATTATTGCTCACACATACATGTAGCGAAAAAACTTTTTTTCATCACGATCTAAACAATTATTCTTCTTCCCTGCAAATCCTACAGAAATCTATTTTATGGTTTTTATAAAAATGTATTGCAATATACCTTAAACTTAGTGTTGACACCTCTTAAACCTAGAGATGCATTAAACTATAAAATATTTATTTCATAAACGCAGTCCAATCATTTAAATTCTAAGCTCATTAACTGAACATTTACAAAACCATGCATAACCATGTAATGTTTGAACCTTCCATACAAAATAACACATTAGATCCAAGCTGATATTATTAAAGCCTACTTGTTTGTGAGTTACTGAAGTTTAGATTAAACGATTCAACCTAGCTGACAGCTACAAAAATAAGCTGTTACAACAATAAAGAGGTATTGATTTGCACTTCTGTATTTCAATTAAAATATTACAGACCCTCTGTCTATGCATCATGGACCCCACTTCGAGAATTTTCCGCAATAAATCAGTCAAAAGAGGGCTTGTTTCTGTAAACTAATGTTATCACAACTTTCATTTCCCCCACTCTTCATTTAGATCCATTAAATAGAAATTTATGCAGAGTTTCTTTCGTGCCATGAATTACCACTGCAACTGAGAGATTCTTCCATTTATAGTGTGACAGGAAATCAACATAGCATCACACATGGTATCTGATATAAACATCGAACTTTAACAAATTTACTATATATTATTGTTTTGTCAGACCAAATGGATATGAGATTCAAAGAATCACAAAAAATATTTGTATATGATTGGGTTTACAGTAGGAGTTCCACTACAGATATTTGGATATATACATGTACAAGGGTGGATGGATTGATATAATTTATTATCCGGAGTGAGTAGGATTATCATCATAACCAGAGAGGACACCAGAGAGGTCGAGCAGATATAAAACATTTTTTAAAATATAACACATATAGCCTCTGTAAAATTTTATTCCACATTATGATGGTAAACAAATGTTTGCTGAACAATGGGGTGCGATTCTTAGGATCTCATATCCATACGATCTGAAAAAAGGGCAGTAGTAGTGTGGCACCTAAAATTTATCAGGAAATAGGAAATTTATGCAGAGTTTATTTAATAATGTTGAGTTGACAAATATTGACAAACAACTTTTAATTATGAGTATTAAATATTAAATTGTAGTATTTTATTTAAACATTAAACTAAATGCATTTATGCCTCATCAATTCCAGTTCTGAAAATCATTTGAAAATGATAATTATTTCAGTTATTTCCAAATCGCAAGACATTCACTTATGGAAAAGACAGCAGACTAAAGGTGTTTGTTAATGCTGGACTGTATAAAACACCTGTACAACGGTCAATCATTACAGATTCACAGGTTTACTGGTTCAATCTACTGATTTTACTGGGGAAATAAAGATGACTGCTCTTTTGTGTATTTTTGAGTGATAACTCATAACATACTCCTCCAATGTTAAAATGTGCAGTTCATACACAATTAAGTTTTATTTGAAAAGCAATAAACTGCAGGCTCAAGGTCCGTAATCCAGCCAAAGTATCCTGTTCCTGTGTTAAACACAGATATTTGAGGACTTACCACTTAACATCAGCTGAATCTCCAACAGATGGCTTTGCATGTATGCACTCTCCCACACACACATGGATCTTCCCTAGACAACTGAGAACACCAATCCTGACCAGCCAACCAACAACATATCCATATTCACAATGGAACATGTGCAGCATGCCAGTAAGTATAAAAAACTGAACACTGTTTTTTTAGAATTTCAGTCTAACATTCAGGGTTAAGCACTTTTCTCTGTTATGCTATAGAATTTCTGCAAACTATTATAACTTTTTTTAGATTTAAGATTTTTGTTCCAGTATTATGAGCTGTATTGGGAAACAGAAAAACATGTTTGAATGCTGTATTGGCATAAATAGTGTAATAGTGTAATATCCAAAAGATACCATCTTTAGAATCTTAGTACTGAGTACAGGAAAGATTTTTTTTCCTTTTTCTAATGTTTAATACTGTTTGAGAATGATTGTTTACATGAATAATTTAAATACCAAACATACACATAGTAGCACAGATTCACGAAGGTATGAAATCAGTAGTTTTTTTATTATTATTTTCTAAAAGCTATTTATTGTAAACACACAAATTAAAAAAGTTCTTATATAAATTCATTATAATCGATCAAAACATATGCAGCCCTTGTTGCAACCTAGGTTGTTCAAAAGTTTAACTTCCCATAGAGTCAAAGCGAAGAAACGTTTGTGAATTGCATTTTACCAGACAAAAAGAATTCTGATTGCAAATGAGAAAGACTAGATCAGATTAAGGCTTGTTTCTATTACTGGTTCCCTCCAAAAGCATTCACGCTGCTGTGCTCAACTCTCATTAGGGTTGTTTCAGACAATAAAATACTGCCAAGTAACATAGAAGTTAAATAATACAGAAACATCCTGTGATGAGTCTTATTTAAATTAAAACCAGTTCACGCCTCTTATTTATTTGTTTCATGTTTTCATGTTGCGGTGTATGTAGAAGTGGTCTGAAGTGAGAAAACGACTGACTGTAGTTAGATGAACAAGTTAAGAGTTGAATCAAGGGCACCAGAAAAAAAAGAAAAAAGAATAAATTTAATTTCACCCTGGATCTAAAGGAGATTGAAAAAGAACCTGCAATTTATTATATGGCCAACTTGTATACGTATGTTTTAAAACAAGTAATTTAAGTGCTTAGCAGGTTTTTAAACGAATGGGTATTGACTGACATTGAAGGTTTCAGTATTAGTATCAGAAAAGAAAGTAACATCTCTAGTGATCTTTGTGCGGTTTTGCTGCTTTACTCACTGTACACTCGCAGTCAGCGCCTGCCTAGCTGACATTATGGGCTTTTTGGTGTTTAAGCAGGGTACATTTTTTTAGCACACAGGAGAAACAAAAAAACCCACAATATTCTTGTAACTGATAACCAGTTTAATTGCAGCTTAGGCACCTTTAAAATATTTCTGTGTTACAAGTTTAGAGTTCTGAAATGAGATGAGATGAGCACGGACGGACAGACACTCATGAAAGAGAAAATGACAGAATTGAAAGCTAGTAATTAGTCATCTTGATTTAACTCTACCTTACACCAACTTACGAGCTATGTAAGCCTTTCCCTTTATTTGTTACATTTAGTTGCTACATTACATGAAATTAATAATAGTTGGCAGTATTGCAGTAGTTGCTACATTTAAAGATTAAGTTGTCTGAGGTATAAACACCTGTGTATGTTTACATGCGGTTATTAAATATTAAAATAAATCCACAGGTGCTAAGACCACAGACAACTTAGTCTTTAAATGTAGCAACTACTGCAATACTGCCAACTATAATTAAATTCATAAGGGGCAGGCCTTTTAACATAATACAGTCTTTAAGAGTAATGTCTAACCAGTTACTTGGTCATTCCAGACACTGGTGGCACAGACAGGAAGTTGACACAGGAATAGAACAGTTGCTATTTTGCCTTTAGTGTGCTCCATGAATCAATGGAAAAAGGAGCACTTGTAGTGGTGACACACCCTATTAACGCAAATATAATCACAGATGGGTGTGCAAAGGTCACTAACAGCTTTGCACTGTGTAAATATTAAATCACAATAGATTACCTGCAAGCATATTTAGTTATTTAGATGAATCAAGATCATAAAAGTAGTGGTTCAAAGCCAAGCACACAGGGTCCTTAAGCATTGCCTTTAGCCCTTATCTGTTCGGTTGCATCTTGTTTAAACTGTAAATATAACTGTTGGTGTCATCCTTGCTCTTTACAGACAGTTTCAACCCAGAAACGAAGCTTAGCTGTTCTGACTGATGGAGCTCAAGTGAGTACCCCAGGAGCTCATCATGGATCTGATAAACAACACTGCTGCCATTCGGACACCATTCAACTGCACTGTGGAGATCGGATACCGCTTCACCTACTTCCAGATTTCCTACAGCCTTATCTTCATATGCGGCTTGACCAGCAATGGCATGGCACTCTGGCGCTTGTGGCTAATGCCATGGACTCTCACCAGCACTGCAGTCTACATGGCCAATTTGGCAGTCGTTGACCTCTTTTTTATTCTTTCTCTTCCATTGCGCATCTATTACTACTATAACCGGTCGCAAAGCATGGCTTGGTCTCCTGGAAGCGTCTTTTGTGTGCTGACCTTCGCCCTCAAGTACATCAGCATGTATGGAGGCATCTTTTTCCTGGCATGCATAGGGCTGGACCGATACTTTGCTGTGACACGTCCCGTGCTGCGGCGACCAAAGCAAGCACATAACGCCTGCATGCTCAGCACTGCAATTTGGTTACTGGTACTAGCGCTGAGCTTAGCACTTCCATTCATGCACTCTGCAGCCTCCAACAGTCAGTACACGTGCCTGCTCGACCCATCCCTGGGGCCCCATCGAACCTTCATCCTGGGAGCTCTGGGTCTGATACTGGTTGCATTCCTGTTACCTGCATTTCTTCTGCTCTTTAGTTACTGCCGTGTCTTGCGTGTGCTTGGCAGGATGCCTCACCGTGGGAAAGGCCGCCACCGTCGCACTTTAACACTTATCTACTCTGTGTTGGGCATCTTCCTGCTCTGTTTTGCCCCATACCACACCAACCTGCTGTGTTACACACTCACCCACGTAGGAACTGTCCCCAGTTGTGGGCTGGCTAAATTTGCAAGTGCCCTGCACCCAGTTATGCTCTCACTTGCCAGCGCCAACTGCTGTCTAAACCCACTTGTCTACTACTACTCCAGCAGCCTGTTGCACAAAGTTACTGCTAGCAGACAGAGCAGCCAGGAGACAAACACTAGCTTCAATTCCAAAAGGAAACATCCTATAAGTAAAGTTTTACCATGACTCCATCAGGGACACACAAACCTGAACTTCAGCATCATTGTTTACTGCATATTAGCACCACAAAACAGACCAGTGCCTGCAACTAGGCCAACTAAGAATTGCTTCATGTCTTTAGTGAGAAGTGGCCTTTTACACCACATATGCTCTAATTACGTGTGAAAGGAAACTACTTTGTATTTATTATTTCCCCCCTCCCCCCTGTACTGATTTTAAGACTAAAAGCCAGAGAACTCAGCTCCACTGTCCTCTGACATAATTTCATCAAGCTAAAATAACCAAGCAGGTGCACAGCAACACAATAAAGATTACAGTTATGTTAGAGCTAGTTTTCTTTAGATGACGTCTAAATATTTTACGATTGTCTATAATACTTAATGATCTATGCCAACCCATTGATCTACAAACTAAAGTCAACACCCATATTACTTCCATTCAGTACGCTGTGTTATCTTTAATCATATCACGTTATGTCATGCATTAGTTGACGGAAAAGCTCACCGATTTCCATGCGATGCTCTCCATGATCTGCTGCTCACAGCGCCACAAGTGTTCGATCATGTCGTGCTTCAGAGTGGGCTCCGCCTTGATGAAGCTTTCTATCACTTTATAGAAGTCAAAGGCATGAAGCTGGAAGACATCCAAGATCCAAGGGAAGCACAGGTTCGTCTCAGGAGATTCACTGCTGCCATTCTTTAGGGAATATCCTAAAGGGGAGCAATTGGCAGTTAAATTTTCTAAATATTCAGTTCTTCAGCAAAACAGTTCATTTTATCAGAGTTTAAGTTTTTATATATAACACACACACACACACAGTATCACACAGTGTGTTTGTATCACACTCGAATACATCTAAACAAAATTGCTGACATTTATGACACAGTAAAGAAACAAACACAGTAAACAGTTATTCTGTTAATTTATTTGTATTTATAAAGCGCTTTTTCAAACAGTACAAATTCAACTTCATAGATCCAAATTAATTATTGAATATTATAGTGTTAGAAGACCGAAAGTTTAGTATAATCAGAAATGTGTTCAAGTTAATATGAAGCCCATTTTCATTGCTGGTGCTGGGGTACAAAACTATTTGTGGGAATTTCACTCCTAAACTATTAAGCAACTATAGTCACAAGCCATCAGAGAAAATTGCCTAAAAATCAGCCAAAACTAAGACCATCTTTAATGGTCAAGTGGTCAACACACGCATCCCAAGCAGACCACCAGGGGCAATCCTCAGTAGCAGCCAGAGGCTTTTATACAACGAGGAAAACGAACTAAATGCAGGACACCAGGATGTGTTGATTATCAACAGGTGCTACTGTCCCCAGTGAGTATTAAGTGCACATCAACATGAATGTGTGATGCATCCCGTTTAATTCCTCAATCTAGACTGCTAATAAATATACGATATTCAAAAAACACATTGTGGTGCAATTTTCAGGAGCCCACATACCTTTGCCCACTGTATGAATATAATTTTGACCAGTTAGAATTAAGAATTCACCAGCATGGTTTAAACTGGTTTAGAATTAATTTTTTCAGAGACAGGATTTGGGTTTAATTATTGTGTTATTTACTATGACTAAGAAGAGTAAGGAGCCTTAATATCAGCAGATCTTACCAGACAGGCCTTGGCTACAGGTGTAAATGGAACTTAGCTTACCAACATAAGTTGCCAGGACAACTTCTAGTGAACAGCCAAGGAGTGAAGTGTGGAAAGTAGCGTTGTTCAGGAGCTTACTGTAAAGAAAAACACTTTTTTATGGTACAGATTCATCATTTTGGATGCTCTCGTGAGCAGAAATTATCAATACTGTGCTTACCTGAAATTCTGCACAGAGAGTCTTTTCTCTTCCTAAGGGCAACATAAAGGAAACCATCAGAAATTGAATGTAACAGAAGGCTGCAGTTTTGTTTCTACCAAATCCCTTTATACTTACCGATTTAAGCATTGACTCCATGACTTTGTAGTAAAGCTGGACACCTAGAGTAAATCTCTGAAAAAAACAGAACAGGTAAGCTTATCTTACGCATGAACTTCAAATTATAGCCTGACTGAGGCTTTGCTCTTTTTTTTTTTTTTTTGCTATTTTATTTATTTATTTACCTTTTTGCCCAAACCTTCACAGCGCTGACCAACAGCTTGAGCAAATTTCTGGCTGAAAATCTGACTGAGTTGTTCAACCCGTTTCATGATGTCTTCTGATGGGTCCACAGTGCAGTTCTTTTGGGAACAAAAAAAAAAATTACTTAAAGATGTTAAATATTCAGTGGTACTTCTAAACCCTAAAAACTTTCCTATGTGCAGATACAGCTGAAATGGCTTAAATGACATTCTTCTATTACGGATGTGACCACTTATCCCATACAGGATCACAGGGGGGCCTGGAGCCTATCTCAGGAGACTTTGGGCATGAGGTGGAGTGAACCGTAGAACGTTGACCATGGAGGTACTAGACGACAGTGCTAACCACTAAGCCACTGTACTGCCAAAACTCTAATTTATAATAAATTCAGGAAAACATGCCTATTTATAAGCCTGTTGATGACTGTGTTTGGATGAATGACAAATAACATGTTATTGAACATACAGTGGACTACATAGGGTGAAGAAACAATTTTATTGCCTATGGTGAGCTTACAAGAGAAGCTGAAGCTACTAAAATAATTAATGAATACTTGAGTACTTCATTTCAATTCAGTTGATTTCATTAGCACCATCTCTTACTAGTGTGATGTGGGGCCAGGGGTAGCTCAGTGGTTAAGGCATTGGACTACGGTTCGGAAGGTCCCAGGTTCAAAACCCCACAACCACCAAGTTGCCACTGTTGGCCCTTGAGCAAGGCCCTTAACTCTCAACTGCTCAGATGTGTAATGAGATAAAAAAAAATGTAAGTCGCTCTGGATAAGAGCGTCTGCCAAATGCCCAAATGTAAATGCAAATGTAAATGTAGTGTATTTAAAAAAAATATTTTGCTGTCTCAAAAAACATTTTACCCATTAGTTCTTTCTGTATTTTGTACAATATCATGCTTAGTGCTTAAAAATGGTTGGACCTATATAAAAAGTCTGTGTGTGGTATTTATAACTTCCTCTATATTTAAACTGCTTCCTTTGTGTTTCTGGTAGATGTGTGCATCATGTAAATCTATTCTTGTTAGTTGGTTTGTTAAATTTCCCATAGTAATTTCTCACCCCTTTATAAACCTAAGACTATGTGGGAACCTGAAGTTACTGTCACTGGGGTTAAGAAATCCTCTGAATTAATTTCATTATTTGCATCCAGAAAATATACAGCAATTTTATCATCACTATGAATACAAACTTTTATGGAAGAGTACAGGTTACTGAATCAATTTTAAAGACAATTACAGAAAGCATTACAATTTTACTATGAAGGAGACTTGAATGAAAAGTGTAGATGTAAAATGTGTCATTTATATAGTAAATGATTTAGAAAAACTGACTTAATGGATGTGACATCACCACATTACGGATGTTACTTGTGTCTGAATCAGCCGTCTACAAATTATATAAAAACATGATGGAATAATGCATTTTTAAACATCAAACATGTGAACTAATTACAAACTGTCTTTCTTTGTATTTTTCATAATTTTTAATTGTAAATTTCTTGAATATTGCAAATTTCTGTCTGGATTGTAGCTGAGAGACAATATGGCAAGAATGCAGAAAAAAAATCCAGATTTTGTTTATGTTGTGCATTGCCCAAAATTAACATTTAAATAAACCCTTTCTATTCTGTCATTTAGCAATTCCGACAATAAGCTCTGTCTTCTTCCGCCAGCGCTACCTGGTGAAATTTTGTCATTGCTAAACTGGAAGATGTATGCTTTCCATTGGCTTATTAATTACAAGGCAAAAATGAGGAAAACTAGAAAACTGATAATTGTAGCAAGGTTATAATAGTGCACACTGCAAGGAAAACGTTTGGACACACCTTCTGCTTCACCTTCTTTTATCAGATTCAAAAGGTAGTCACCTGGAATGGTTTTCAATTCACACGGACGGCTTGTCAAGAGTTAATTTGTGACATTTCTAGCGATCTTATGGTACTATCATAGGAAGGGTGGGTGCAGCTTCAATAGCCTGATTAGTGCTACTGCAACTACTCTAAAACTATTGTCCATCATCACAGATCAAACAATCAGAAAAAAATGTCAAGTTGTATGCCCAAGTGCAGTCTCCAAAACCATCAAAGGCTATAATGAAACTAGCTCGCATGAGGACGACCAAGAGCTAACTCAGCAACAGAGGTTAAGTTTATTGGAATGACCAGCTTCAGAAACCACCGGTTTATTGCACCTCGAATTGGAGCCCACATAAATGCTTCTCAGAGTTCAAGCAGCAAACATATTTCAATACCCACTGTCCAGAGGAGACTGCGCGAGTTAGACCTTCATGGTTGAATTGCGCAAAGAAACTATTACTTTTGAAGAACAACAAGCAGAAGAGACTTACTTGGGCAAGCAGATATTAGATCAGTAGAAAACTGTCCTTTGATCTGATGAGACCAAATTTAAGACTTTTCATTATAACCACCTTGTCTTTGTTACACAAAGAGAGGGTTAACAGATTGTTTCTGAATGTGTGGTTCTTACTGTGAAGCATGGAGGAGAAGGTGTGATGGTGTGGGGCACTTTGTGGGTGACACCATTGGTAACTCAGTGAAAAATGAGGGCACATGTAACCAGAATGGCTAGAACAACATTTTGCAGCAACATGCCAACACATGTGGTCTGTACTTTGAGGGACTATCATTTGTTCTCTAACAGGACTGTGACCCCAAACACACCACTAGGCTATGTAAGAGCTATGTGCCAAAGAAGGAGAACTACAACAGATGACATGGCTTCCGATCTATATCCAATTGAGATAGTTTGGGATGAGTGAGACCAGATCCAGCAAGTACTCAACATCACTGGGAACTCAAAGATAGATGGAAAATCATTCCAGGTGACTACCTCATGGAGCTGATTGAGAGACTGCCAAGAGGGTGCAAGCTGTTATCAAAGCAAAAGGTGGTTACTTTGAAAAATTAAAAATTAAAAAACATTATGGGTTGATCTGTCACAATTTTACAGATTTCAGTATTATATACAATGTTTAAAACAATTTTTAGAAAGCTTTGCATGGTACTGTAAGCTTAATTTCTTTGCCAGTGAGTTACTTTAAAATGTTGGGAACTAAGTGTAAGGCACTGAGAATAACATTTAAAAGGTAGTTGTTGTTAGCATACCCTGAAGTAAACCATGAGTATGCCTGATGGTCGGTCACTGTTTGAGGTAAGCTCACCCCTCAGCTGCTGAATTGAATGCATGGCCGCTCTGAAAGACAAAATTTCCAAGTTACAAAGGATATAAAACAGGAACATGTTATGATTCTAAACTTGTTGGTCACAAACCAAAAGTAGGTCAAAAGCACACAGAGTGCATTCTTTTCTGCAATGTCAGGAATTTACCTTTTTTTATGGGTTTTAAACTATAACCAAATTACATTACATCCGGCATGTAACAAGTAAGGCTTCAAGAAAAATAATTACAGTGGCATCTAATT
The DNA here is from genome assembly GCF_024256425.1 of Clarias gariepinus. Taxonomy (NCBI): domain Eukaryota; kingdom Metazoa; phylum Chordata; class Actinopteri; order Siluriformes; family Clariidae; genus Clarias; species Clarias gariepinus. The sequence continues at coordinate 10,996,775 of NC_071118.1, read as the reverse complement.
TCCCAGCTTGGGAAAATTTTCTAAAATTTTACAAATTACTTGCACACTTGCTATTGCAGTTGCTGAAATCCTGATCTGCTGAAAAAACTGTACCCTTGGACAAAAGAAATGTTGTACTATTTTCATAATTTTCTTTTTATTTTATGCTATATTAAAAAAAACACAGCTCTCTACAGGGCATGATGGCATCTTACCCTTACTATTTATCATATATAAACTAACTTGACAACTTTAACATCTTGTTAAAGGGGCACCATGCATCTGCACATAATTTGTTATGTGACTATCAACAGTAAGGAAAACATTCTAGGTGTGGCAATCACCAGTCACCTCCTGACACGATATTAAGATACCTAGGTTCTAATTCAATTAAAATGGTGATTTTATAAAGTAGTGCAATTTTATAAATATCCATATTCAATTTAACATTTTTCACAACTTTAACCCTTAATGATTTTAGTGATCATTAAAATGTTTAATGATTAATTAAAATGTAGCTCATTTCTTATAACATTTTTCTCACCTAAAAATCACAGACAGCATTTAAACAACAGAAAATAACTTCAAATACATGTGTTAAACATTTAACAGTGCAGCAAGTATCTCTGTAATCCGCCATAATAATTATTTCTAAACAAACATAGCAAATAATTCAATTCTACCACACAGGGTGAAAATGTGTATCCCCTGTACGATTATAAAGAAATGCAAATCTAAAAACTCAACCTGATAGTGAGCATGGTACCACGTGACGCTTCTAACACAGAGCTTCTAAGGCACATGATTTTCGACTAATTAGGGCTCAGTGTATTAAAACTTGTGTAAGCGTGTGTAATGAGTAGGATTAAGACAAATTCGCTCACAGAGTTTGGAGAAAAAGGCAAATCAGAGGCTTTTAAAATGCATGCTTTTCGATAATGTACCGTCATAAAAATGCATACATCTACGGCTGATCAGTGATCAGGGCAAATTAAACTGAACTTAACTTTGGTCACTGATCAAACAACCACTTCATTTCATTTGTAAAGTAAATAAAAGTGTCAGTATCGATTATACAAAAGAATCGCGATTAATAACTGAATCAATCCCCTCCCTCCATCTCTAAAACTATTACATGTGTGTGTGTTTTTTTTATATCTCAAACATCTAAGCAGTTGAAAATTAATAGCCTTGCTCAAGTGGGAAATTGGTGGTGCAGATTAAACTACTAGTGATCTTCCAATCACTAGTACAACACCACAACCCCAAATTAATAAAGCAAAAGGGCATACATGCCAAAGTGACCCACAATAAAATAACCACAGTGTACACGCTTCAGTGGCTTACTGCGTTTACAAGACAACCAGAAATGTGTAAATAAATTTCATTTTAGTGTTTAAGTAATTATAATTTATTAACATGGTTTGGCAACATTAAGGTCTGGTTGCTAAGCAACATAACTATCAGGCTAAGCAGAATAATTAGCAGGTGCAATGGACAGGATAATAGCTTAAGTTGCCCATGAAATTAAATGGTGTTTCAAGACTTTGTGTATCTGCCGCTTAGAGTTATGGAAACCAATATGTTATTACATTGTTTTAAACTTGTAGTTCATTACTTCTGGGAAAACCCTTCCTCTGGAGAAACAGCTCATTAGCACATTTCTGACTGTGTATCCTCTCCCACACTTGGCACCTTTGGTATATACCAAAAAATTGTAATTTCTTGCCATGACTAAAAAAATCAACCACTGACGCAGGTTAAATCTTGCAAGTCAAGATCTTAACCATTCATGTGAGTGACTCAATTAGTTACGGCTCTATTCAGTTTGTACATGTGATGTGATATTATTAAACCCATATCTTGATGTGGTTAGCACTGCTGTGTGTCTCATATATGCAAAGCAGCAGTTGAAGCTTTCCTACCTGATTGGGGTTTGTGGTGGAATGCAGACGTTCTCCTCTCCAGATGGATTCTTTCTAGGAGTCATTTCTACCTTTATACTAAAAGAAAAGAAAGTAAAATAGACAGTTAACCACAAACATTAGCAAATCAGAATCGAGTTTTAATTTGATACAAAGGCAGATTCATGAGCAATACATACACTTCTGTTTTGATTGATTTGAGGGTCTCATCATCATCTAAAAACAGTCGTGCGTCAAAGTCCTTGCTTTTATGGTAGAGCTCATCATAACTTTTGGATAAAGTTTCCACCTATAAAGAGAACAAAACCAATTTCTAAACACTGTGCAAATATACTCTAAAGCAAAACAAGGCTTTAGCATTCAATTATATTTTGTTGAACCGGCAACAATATTCCCCATCCTCATAAACATGCAGAGTCTATATAATCATGTAACGCAATCAAAAGACAGATAATACAGACTTATTGACTTTTAAAGCTCAGCTCAAAGCTAATATTTACTTCAGGTTCACTGCACATCTTTAAATTATTCATTTAAGAGAAATACAGAAGCTTATGGTCAGGCCAGATGCAACACTAATGCATGTTTGTACTATAAAAACAGAGGAGGAAAAGTGATTTTCATTTGTTAGACTTTGTGGACAGCTTTTCCTCTAAAAGGACATAAACTGAAAAAAGGACAGTTTGCTACAAAGAAAAAGATAATTCTGTATTGAAATTCTGAACATAGTAGACTGAAAACTGTATTAAACGTCATTTTATAAATCTATAAAATAAGGAATATCTAATTTATGCCATTATAGGAAAGTAATAAAATACTGGGGTGTTCTGATGTGAAGCGGGGTTACTGTGACCACTCTGACCAACTCTATCTACAGTAGCACTGATAGCTGATTCCCCCAACTTGTGCTCTAGATTATATTTATCATCATAAAAATTTTAATGAGAGGTTTATCTTTAAAGCGGAAAACTTGTTAATAGACTTATTAATTTATTAAAGTTGATGCAGCCTGTGTGTTGTGCGCTGACTATATAGCCTCTGGTAAAATATGGTATAATATCAAACATCAGTAAATTTCCCTGAAAAAAAGTTATACTGTACAAGTTATAACTATAGTTATACTGCTTTACTGAAATCATTCTGATTTAATGTGCCATAAATCTCCACGTACTTGCTCAATAAAAAAAACAATTTGGCCTTGTGTTTATTTTTTATTTTTAAATACAGTTTGGAAGAAACACAACCCTCTATTTAGGCAATCACATATCATCTAAGGCAGGAGGAAACTTACTGCTGGAAGTTCCTGTGATCCTGACAAGCCCATGGAGTCCAGAAAGGCACAGAAACTGCTTTGGTAGACGTTTTTCACCTGTAATATTTCAAAAGTATTTTGTTACCATTCTTCTAAAAGGGAAAAATATATATATAATCACCCTGACAATAAAAGAGAGATTAACAAAGTGGATTTCATGTATTTTTTTTCTGACACTGTACTTATCTTTTTTACACCTACTTCTGCTTTATCTTTCATTTTGTCTCTTATCTGTGACTGATCATCACAAACAGGAAACAAATAATGTTTCTTGGTTTTACAACTGATTACTTGTGATGTCCATAAAGAACAGAAACCACCAGCCCTTCTCACGCTACAGATGCATGTGAATTTTCTAACCTCATCTACACTGCAGTCGCTCTCCTTACACAACTTCTCCAGCAACTGCATGTCCATGTCTGGAGGACGAGGCTTGGCTTTATTCCGCCTCGAAGTCCGGGTTGGGGGGCTCTGCGTCGTTTCGCTTATTGCCGACTCTGATTGAAAAGAAGACATGGGTGTAAAATGGTATTCAGGTTAACTACAAACTCTGGCAAACTAAAATCTTTTTTTCTGTCAAGGAGGATTAGGTGTAACTCGCTTACTATAGAGAGGCTGCAGGAGAGAGGGCGGGCAGCGCTTGATGTAGAACTCCAGAACACACAAAAGTAACTGGAAGGCTATCACCAGGTCATCCTCCATCTGCAGAGCGCTTCCTGTATAATCACAAACGCAGGGACATGTAAGACTGCAGGTTGGCCTTAAATAATTAGCATAATTAGGGGGGGAAAAAGGCAAAAAATTTTATATATTTAAATTTATTTTATAATTTAAATATAATAATAAATATAGTTGAAGGCAACGATGAGTGGGCCCAAGCACTCTGCGCCATTGCCACCATTTGTCTTTTAAGTGTGTCAAAAGCCATTGAGCCATCGCCGCCCCGGGTGCACCGCACACATTCCACACTTCACACAATATGACGTAATAGGGCTGATGCCTCCAAAAAGTTGGTGTGTGTGTATATATATACACACGTGTGAGAGTTAGTATGTGTGTTGTGTGTGTGAGACATGACTTTTTAATGTGATGTATGTGCGTGTTTCTGCGTGCATGAGAGAGATGTAAGTGTGTATGATGTATGAATGTTTGTGCATGTGAGTGTATGAGTGTGTACATGCGTGCGTGTCAAAGTGTTAACATTTGAAATGTGTGTGTATGAATGTGATGTATCAGTGTGTTTGTGCATACTTGTACTTAAGTGTGTGTGTGTGTGTGTGTGTGTGTGTGTGTGTGTGTGTGTGAACATTCGTGCTGTGTATGTGTATAGAATAGGTCGCAGATGCTGGAAAAAAGCACACTATTATGTTACTCAATGTGATGTCACTGAACGTGTTACTATGATGTTACTCAATGTGATGTCACTGAACGTGTTACTATGATGTTACTCAATGTGATGTCACTGAACGTGTTACTATGATGTTACTGAATATAATGTCACTCAATATAAGGCCACACAAAGTTATTAACCATTTTTCAGCATAAGGTTAAGTTATCATTACGGCTGACCGGTTTGAGATATTAAAAATCCCTCTACAATTTTGCATCCTCAATGTCTTTAGGCCCGCTTTGGTGGATTTACTGCATGCTTAATTTTCTCCAAACTTTATATTATGCATCAATTTTCTTGCTAAAAAATTAACACACCCTCTCAAGTTTATCAAATGCAAGTAATCTAAAATGCCATTTTGATAAACATACAAAATCCTCTCGGATGGTGTTGATGAGGCCTGAGCATCACTCTGCTTTTAAGTTCATCCCATATCTCAGACGTTTCATTAGGTTTGACATGTTTCCCCTTTACACTCATTTGTTAAAAGACATTTGTTTTATGTCCTGGAGTCGGAATCCTTTGTTGTGAAATACAGGGACACTCTAGGACGTTTAGCTTTAGGCATTTTGATTTAAGCATGTTTAATTCAGCTAGCTAACGCTACCCGTTGCCGCCAGAGCGTTATTACTGCATTGATGCGCTAATTTTTAGGTCTCGTTTATAGAGGATGCTTTTTTAAATCGGAATGTGAAATAAACGTGGACACTCGTGTTACTAGAAAAAATTGTGTTAGATTGTGTTAGAGAACAAATATTTCAATCAATCGCTCTGGAATTAAATGGCACTAAAGTGAAGCACCGAAATCTGTGTCTGATTCGGTTGTAGTTCACACCGATTATACGAGTACCTTTGCCATATTGGCACCAGGTTTCGGTAACCAACATTAGCAACACTATCATAACAGTATCAGTGCTACAGCTGTGCTAAAATATCCACCATTTAAACAACACCTGGCTTTACACATCTGATATGGACTGGAAAAATGTTAAAAGTGTGCAAAAGAACTGGTGTGCATCATTAGTCTCTTTTATATCTTATACAGAAGTATTGAAATAACACAAAGAAAAAAAAAACTCATATCCCACCTTTAGCCAAGAGGAATAAGATCCAGCTACAGCGCAAAAGTTTTTGTCTCCTGAGGGAAGAACGAAATAAATTATGGACACATAAGAGCTTGGGCCAGGTGCTGTATAACATTTAAGCAAGCACAGGTAAAAGAACTGGAAAAAAAGGATATGCGTGGATGAGAGTTTTTACTTACTTAAGTTCATCAGGCACACAATAGATTTTTACACATGTTCTGGGAAAAAAACACCACCACCACAACAGAGTAAAGATAAGTCACTTCAGTAACTTGCTCCAGAGTTGATCTCCAAATCTGATCTTACATAGCATGGACTTTAAACTACAGCTTATCCACACAGTAGAGCAGTGGTTCTGTAGGACCACTGCCCTACACATATTAGTGCTTTCTTAGAACCCAACATACCAATCAACTAAGTAACGACAATAAGTGTGTCTTAAAAAGTCTTACTTCACAAATCTCTGATAGAGAGCCAGTGACACCTCGTATTTCTTCTCGATCCTCGTCACTGCGGAGTTTACTTTAGGGCTTATTGTGTCCAAGTTTTCATCCAGCTTTCGCATCAGGGCGAGAAACTGCTTTACACTGCGAAAAAACAACACAGCAGGGACATGGTTTACCAGAGGAAAAGACAGAAATACAAGCTCAAAACATTACACAAATTAGATTTGAGCATGTCCATGTGTTGTTGTTTTTTTTAAATGTACTATAACTAATGACGCTGCCGCTAATGAGTTAAGATCATTAGCCGGTGAAATTGAGAACCTTGCAGCAAATGACTATGTTTTATAGCGAGTCGAAAGATTAATGGACGATTTAGTTCAGCTTGATGCTGAGATAGATGTTGACCTTAACCAAACTGTTTGACGGTCTTCAAGAACTTCATATCCTCACGCAGAAAGAGAAAAGAAACGTTCTCTTTCTCTTTCTGCGTGAGGATATGAAGTTCTTGAAGACCGTCAAACACAGATTGGTTAAGGATCCCGCAGAACGTGTGCTTACGGTCTCTCGTTGGCAGCTATTTGCATAGTTAGTTTCAGATAACTAAAAAGCATCACGCTGATTAGATCGATTGCTTCTGTCTGAAATGCCTTACGGCCCAATCACAGTTTCGACTAAGGCTGGGACCGCCTACCTTATCAGCATACAGCGACAAAGAAACAAATGTAGAAATGTGGAAATGCAGAAATAAATATATGTAAAAATGTGAAAAATCTAAAATAGATAAATAAAGAAATGTGACACAAAAATAAATAAATGAATGAAGAAATGTGTAAAATTCAGAGATAAATAAATCTTGAAATATGTTAATAAACAAAAGTAGGAATATATTTAGCAATTTTCCAGGGCTTATTGTATTTATGTATTAATTTATTTCTATATTTACTTATTTATTCACACATTTATTTATTTATAATTATGTCAGGTTTAGTCCTCCATAGTTGGTTTTTAATTCAGTTCCAGTAATTTCAAATCTCATTATAGGTGTCTTTTTTTGGCCAGGCAATGTATTAACACATCCTCATCTTACTCTGATTTTTTTGTTTTTCATTAGATTGTGTATAATACCAAAGTGTCATGACATAAACTGAGGATGTCAATCAAAACATTACACATTAGATATGTTTTGCCATGTCATTCAGAGATCTTTTATCATTCTTTTGTCTTACCTCAGACCAACAGCCCTCTGAAATTCTGTAAATGTAAACCTGAGGTCATCCGAGTCCACGACTGAAATATACACACATGCTCCCCAGAGCTGCTTGCATGACTCCTGCATTAGAAAAATATCAAATGTTTGCGATAAAATGAAATTAGGAATTAATAATATCTACAAACGCAAATAGAATTGGTTAAAATTTTATGAAAAAAGAATACATACATCGACTTTCTCTGCTGTCTTGACCATTGACTCCCACAGTGACCATGCCTGGGTACATGCAGAGTTGGAGACCAAGAGGTCCTTACACAGGGCTACAAACTCAGGATCCTTCTCTTTGTGGCTGAAACAAAAAGACAGAGGTAGGGGAGAGAGAGAGAGAGAAAAAGAGATAGAGAGAGAGAGAAATACATAAATACATAAAAATTCTTCACCTGATGACTTTGTTTGGAACAAAAGTACAAATAGTGATTTTATATAAATGAAATTATATTATAGCCAAGCAAGTTGTGTAATGCACAAAATCATGCAGAAACAGACCAGCAGCTTCAGGTAAGGATCACATCAACAATGAGAATGGGGACATAAATATGACCTCACTGATTTTGACTGGCATGTTTGTTAGTGCCACACAGGAGGTTTAAGTAATTACCCAGCTATCGAAAACTAACTTACTCACTCACTCATCGTCAATACCGCTTTATCCTGTATTCAGGGTCGCGGGACTATCCCAGACGACTTGGGGCACAATGCAGAGCACAATGCAGGGTACACCCTGGATAAGGGGTCAATCAATCGCAGGGCACACACATACACACACTTATTCACACTCATTGGAAACACCAATTAGCCTAATCTGCAGGTCTTTGAACTGTGGGAGGAAATCGGAGTACCCGGTGAAAACCCCATGCAAACTCCATGCACACAGAGACGGGAATCGAGACTGGACAGGAATTGAACCCAGACCCTGGAGATGCAAGGCGACAAGACTTCAAAAAATTACTGAAAAAACAGAAACGTCTAGTTCATGAGAGAGGCCAACCAAAGACTGGTGCAAACTGTTCTCAGAAAAGGTGCAGGTGAGGGGGTGTCATGGCATGAGGATTGTTTTCTTAAATAATATTTTTTAAAAACATGGCACCTTCCGCTGTCAAAAAAATAGTGTTTCCCTAAACACTGATTTATTTGTGGCAGTCTGCCACAACATCAACCCTGGCCACCACATATGCATTTGTACTTAACTTAATCTATTGTGTAATGCATCAATTCCCTCAGCTCCTTCATACCTTTTGCACATGCTCGCTCATAAACATTAAAAATACTAACCAGTCTATTAAATTAGTCCCAAAACTGTGTAAGCAAATTAATTTTAAACCTCTCATGAATTACAGGCACACAAATTATGCTTAAAACTGTGAGTTTAAATTAATCTCAAAACAAAAGCACCCTGGCTCTACACACGCTCATTGACAACTTTCTGGTTGGACAACAGCTGATGTCTACTTTTTGACTGCTCACTTTTAACACATAAAAACGGTCTCATGAGATCGCACTTTATGCAATCTGCGCATTCATATGGCACCTGCTGACATCATTCAGCACCATTCAGCAGCGTGAGAATTTCATAGCAGTTCGAGAAATAGCTGATAAAACATGTAAAGTGAGGCACTAGACTTTCTTGCTTCTTCTGGACCTCAACAAATACAGCTTGTCATCCTCCAGAGCACAATCCCAAGCACATTTTTGCTAAAATCACATTCACTACTTTTAATGGACGAGTGCTCGCACAAACTTATGAGGTGTTTTAGCCCAGATGGTGCACTGACATGCGCATACGTGGCATTTTACAGAACAGACGCACCCATGAGTGTCAGACAAAAGTAACTTGTAATTATTATGAATCATGACATGCAAATCAGATCTGAGAACAAAAAAAATCTGAATTAAGCAATTTTACTTATAATAAAAAAATAATAATAATAATAATGTGAACACAAGTTACAATAACGAATCCTTCATTCTTTACTACTAAATATGAAATAAGAATCACTACATTGGTTTCTTTAGCTTGGACTGAATCAGTAAGGAAACGCTGCCTGAACACTGTATGGTGTAAGTCACACGTGCATGTGTGTAAGTGGGTGCAAGAGCCAATCGGAATGAACGTGTGTTCGGTGTCACATGTGTTACGCTGTTCCAATCAAGGCAAGTGCTGGTGTAAGTAGACAACATGATGCATATTGTGACTTTTTCTATACCATAATATTAAATTTCAATATTTTTTAATCTCTCTCTATGTAATAACACTGATGAGAGACTGTCTGAAAAATAACGAGAACCAGATTGAAGGAGGGTCTCATCTTTTTTTTTGATTATGAAGCATTACAGTATGAAGGTGTATACTAAGTGTGTTAAAAGGATGCTTATGAGTATGCATGAATACAGGAGCAACGCTTCACAACAAAGGCAGACACTTGAACTGCTGTCTGGACGCGTCTGGGACCGGCAGGACGTGGGTCACTACTGCAGAACCTCCAAACTGAAACGGATCCAGATAGATCAAGCAGGTCCAGAGAGGAGCAACAGGAGGAGATCACGTGATCAGTTGCTGGTCATACTCCTCTGACTGACAGCAAAACAGAACAAAACAACAGCAACAATACAACTAATACAGAATAGAAGTGTTTAACTACTACATAAACGAAATGTCCAAATGTATAGAATGCTGCCTTTTGACAAAAAAAGAAAGCAATAGCTTGTCACCTGACATGATGAGGCTGAACAATAGCATGCCTCTGACTGTGCTAGCCTGCTAGCTAAGTACAAACGTTGTTTTGGTAAACTAGTTAGTGGGTAACAACAAGACAGTGGACAGCACCGACCTCAGAGACTTAGTCATGTATAATTTAACCACGATAACCCCCCGGTGAAGGGCACAAACCGTGTTAAAGCACGACTCTTACTTTTCCGGGGAGAGCACCGAGCTTTCCTTCTTGTTGCTGCACTTCGCCTCTCTGCTCGGAGGAGTCCCGCTGCAGCCGCCGCGTTTTTTGGGAGGCATCCTGAGAAACACCCGGGGTTTATGCTGCTCACGGCTCTGGGGCAAATTACGATTAAAATATACAGAATAATTAAATGTCACCTTGGGGAAAAAAAGACGAACCGCTAAATTCAACAACACTTCAAGGCATTAAGTCCGCCCCCGTCCATAACCACCCCTCCGAGCACTGTTTCCCTGACTCCCTCAAAGCGCGGGAAAACTGGTCCGCGTAACATCCGCTGAGAAAACGTCACTTCCGCCTGGGCACCGTGCACGCCGTTGTGTTAGCCGAGCGTTACCAAAAACAGAAATACTATTTTTATTTATACCCCCTTTCAGAAAAAATATATACATCATTATTTATTCTGTCAATATTTTTACAGTTAGTCGAGAAGTAAAATGTAGTTAGTCGAACTTCAGAAAAAAAACAAAGAAATGAATACATTTCTATAAAAAACACTACAAAAGTGTCATTTACTTAATTAATTTACTTTTTTGTTAATTGATTAAATGAATTTGCTTATTTATTATTCATAAATTGCAATCAGTCCACATTTTTTGTCATTAAATATTACACATATCTTTTGGCCATCCTGGTTTAGTCGTAAGCTTAGTTTACTTGCCTGTGTGTTCCTCTGGGTCCTCTGATTTCCTCCTACATTCCAAATATTGACTACACTAAATTTCCCCTATAGGTGCAAATAAGCCCATGTATGTTTTGTTTGTGCATGGTGCTCTGTGATAGACTGGTGTTCGCATTGGGATACCTTCCCAACCGCACTTAATGCATTAGTGTGATTCGTACAAGGATGAACCACCAGGGTTTAGCAAAATGCAATGCTGACACTTGTTTTTTAATAGGAATGAAGAGAATGCAATCTATTGGATGATCAGGGTTTGCACTGTCACTGGGCAAGCAGGGGATAAATAAATAGATAAATACAGAAAATAAATGAATAAAAATATCAGTTTTAATTCTCATGCATTTCTTTAGTTAGTTGACTGTAAAATCAGATGCATGGCGTTTACATGTTCTTCCCATGCTTGGTGGGTTTTCTATGGAGTTACGTATGTGCCAAAATTTAACAAACAAACACAATCTGCTTTGCAAAGAAAAAAACGACTTTCTCACAAATACAGTGTTTTGCAAACAAACACAATCTGCTTTGCAAAGAAAAAAACGACTCTCACAAATGCGATCAACGTATTTTCTCACAAATGCGCCAACCTAAAGCTTTAAATGAACAATAAACATACTGAATTACAGACAGAATTCTATTACAAACCTGTAAAAAGTTTCATAAATTTCATCCTAATACAATGATTTTATGATCACACATTTAAATAATCTGTGTCTGTAGTACAATCATACATTGTAGACAGCTGTTGCAGCGTGAGGTGTAGATACAGTAAGATGCAAGAATCATTGTATTAGACAGCATGAAATTTATGAAACTTTTTACAAGCAGGTTTGTAATAGAATTCTGTCTGTAATTTAGTATGTTTACTGTTCATTTAAAGCTTTTTCCCCCCTTATAACTTTGTTAAAGATTATTTAAATGTACATATGATCACTAATTATAAAAGATTTTGATGCATCATGTCGCATACGTCCGTTATGGATATAAAAAGCCAATGGCAGCTCTTTCAGCCTTCAATAGTTCAGTAAAAGGCAACTGTGGTTTGATATAACTGTATTCCCCTACAGGGCTCCATCCTAAAGATAGTGGATTATTAATATGTCTGGCTGTCTGGATATATAATAGACACCTCAAAACTGTTCCCCGCTCATATTCCTCTGGGACATAAGGGTAAACCATATAAACATGTTGTTTGAGGTCTCGGGAGAATAGAGTAAATTGACCGATAGTGCCATCTGCTGTTTTAGAAGCAGAAGTTGCTCCATTGCATTTGTGAGAAAATACGTTGGCGCATTTGTGAGAAAATACGTTGGGCACATTTGTGAGAAAGTCGATTTTTTTTCTTTGCAAAGCAGATTGTGTTTGTTTGCAAAACGCTGCATTTGTGAGAAAGTCGTTTTTTTTATTTGCAAAGCAGATTGTGTTTGTTTGTTAAATTTTGGCACATAATTAACTCCATAGTTTCCTCTGGGTGCTTCTGTTCTGGGTACTCGTGCACTTCTTTAGTTGTTAGTTGGCTGTAAAGTCAGTTGCATGGCATTTACATGTTTTACCCATGCTTGGTGGGTTTCCTCAGGGTGCTCCAGTTTCCTTGCACAGTCCAAAGACTTTAGGCAAATTGGCTTTCCACAAATATGTGTGAGCCCTGCAATGGATTGGCAGCGCCCCACCCAGGGTGTACTCTGCTTTGTGCCCTAAGCCTCCTGGGATAGGCTCCAGACCTCCTGTGGCGTGGTCCTGTATACAGGATAAAGTGGTGAAGGCAATGAGTGAGTGAGTGAATTAGTGTGAAGTCAGTAGTGATTAGTCATTCATGAACGATTTGTTCTTTTTAAACAAGTCTTTAACATGACTCAGAAGAATGAATAGTCTCAGAGAGTGATTTGTTTATTTTCTACTGAGATTCAAAGAAACGAGTCACTAAAATGATCCAAAGTTCCCATCACTAGAAGTCAGTTACCTCCTGCCATCACTGTTGTTATCGCCAGTGCAGCTTGTTGTACACCCCACCCACTACTGAGACAACAAATGATACCGGTGCTCATTATCGTACAACAGACACACCCACAGAGGTATTTTGGACTGACATATCATTGATTTTTTTCAAGTAATAGATTCAAGTCAATTTTATAGATAGATTTTAGTTCTGTAAAGCCAATTTAGGAAAATCACTTCCATTATTAAAAGCTCTATACAAATAAAATATAATTAAACTGAAGATTGAATAAATTAATAAAAGACTGGTACAGATACATTGAAATGTCTTATTGTATATAGTATTTCCTAAACTGTTTTTTCTTGTGTGCCAATTTCTACACTGAAATTGTGCACATATGGATATTAAATATGGATATCTATTCTTACTTTGAGTTCTTTAATATACAACACAAACACCGACCAGTCATAACATTAAAACAACCCAGGTTTTGGGTCCCCTTTGTGCCACCGGGGCAGCTCTGGCCCCTCTGGGCCTGCCTCCAAAACACCTCTGGGAATGTCACCAGTTTTTCTGGTGTAGAGTAGGTGATCAATGTAGGTCAGTTTATTTGGCAGTTTTTTTTTAATCCTATGGCTGATTGGGTAATATATACTCTTTTTTTTAGCCTGTTTCTGCAGTGTGTGTAAAACTCTTCTCTAAAACTTAACATTTATCACAGTTTCCATAAATTTTTTTATTTTGTTTCTGGAGCTACCATGACATATAAATTACAATAATGTGAATGGATCCTGATAGGTTATCCATTTTTGTGGGCAATTTTACAGCTTATTAACTCCAGCCTTCGTCTAGGTGTCAATCAGAATGTTCTTAATTTTACTATTTTTCTCAATATACAAAATACAAATAGCTTAATTAAACCACTTCTAGATCAAGGTTTTTAAACAGTCATTAAAAAGGGTCAAGAAATTGAAATTTAATGTCGAGTGAGGAAAATGTCTCCTTTCACATAAAAGGAAAAAAAACGCACTTGCAAACTTGCATTTGATAGTGGGAGTTTTCACTCAGCATTAAAGAAAGAAACAAATAAACAACCAATCCATTCATAGTTTCAAAAACATTTTATGTTTATGTTCTTTAATTATTTACCATATGCAACATAGTTCTCTTTCCTTTTACATCATATTTAAACATTTTTTGATCACCCTCGCTGTGCCCACCAAGTCTTCATGGACTGAATAAAACTCTTTTCACTTAGAGTATCATGAATTGATAAACAACTATTACAGTTCAAGGTTTCAGTTCAGTTGTGAGATCTGTTTTTTCGCTCGGTTCTGCATGTTTGTGCGTTTATTAATACAGAAATAGACATTAAAATATTGCCACATTAACAGAAACAAAAATTATAGCAATAATAACAGAGCAAAGGCACTAGGGTGCTTTGTCTGGAGTGAAAGTGTTTTATAATAAATAAAGGCTTCCAGCATTTCAGTGACAAAAGTTTTTACAGGTCACCCTTAAGGAAACCATTGGTTATTTTTTTATCAGAACGTCAGGATCAAATTTGGACACAGAGAAATTATCTCTAATTCATACAACCTCATTACAATCTGTTTATAAGATAATTTGGCACAGAAATGTACAGATGGGAGTATTTCATTTCTTTCTTTGGAAAACAGTGCACACCTTCATTCTTCCAATGTAGCACTTTTTAAAGAAATTGAGACAATGGCAACAGAAAAAAAGTGTCAAAATCTTGAGAGAATCGCCTTAAATTTATGACACACAGCCTTTTCCAACAGTTCTTCCTAAATTAAATACAGATCTACAATAAATGTGCTACTCTGAGTTGAGGGACTATTCCAGGGCCTAACATGGTAAAGCTTTTATTTAAAATGATTTAAATACAGTTCTCATAAGGTGTGTAATAAGAGATTGGGGCGGGGGGGGAAGCAAAATCCCGAGCGTGTAACATTTGAGATCTCCTTTGTTCTGTGAGTCCTGTGTTTTAGGCTAAAAACACCTCAAAGCAACATAGTGACGGGTTTCTCCAGGAATTTGCGGAACTCGGCCAGCCACTGTGCTCCGACGGAACCATCCACCACCCGGTGATCACAGCTGAGAGTCACAGACATCATGCTGGCCACGTCAAACCTACAGAACACAACATTTAAGAGAAACATAATTTTTAACTACAGTATTAATTAACAATTATATATAGGCAGACTAAATTAATGAAAATGCACTGTTGCAAGTATGCAAGCCTGTATGCAAGTATCAACAATAATTTATTATGTCACGCCTTACAAATTTAGTTTTTTTTTTTTTTTATTACCTGTGCAACTTCTAATCTCTTAAACTTTAGGTATAAAATGTAACAATGTTTAATAAACCATGTCATGTCCATCATTATCTTATACTTAGCAAATTTTAAGACTTTAAGCTCCGCCAAGTTAACAAATTAATTCATGTGAACTTTTGGTTCTTGATACATTTACAAAAGTATTCAGACCCCTTCACACCCCTTTAATATTTTGGGAAAATATAAGATATTAATCAACTCCAAATAACTTGAACCTTTCTGTAAATTAAGGTCCTATAGTATAAATTAATTCTGTAGCTCTCTAGACTATGTATCTATTTATTAATAAATAGTTAATATTGATTGTTAATTGTTATTTATTATGGTCAAACGGTTTAAGCCTTTTTTTTAACTCTTGGATAAATTAATTTACTTTTTAAAATAAGCAATACTCACACAAAATGAAAATTCATATTGGAAAGCAAAAGAATCTCCAAAAAATATCTGGGTATGTGTGTAAATAATCTATGCATGAATGAGTTAAAATTAGCACAATATATTTATAACAAGGATTTATAGACAAAAAAACCTAAAATATTTTGTTTAAATATGTCTAAAGTCAGAATTCAGATTTGTGCATTAATTACAAGCTGCTACAAGCTTTCCACATCTGGATTTGGGGTTAGGGGTTACCACATGATATGATGCTAACCCCACCTTGCTTCAGTGTATTATCCGTTTCATGATAAAAAATTCCTGTTACTGAGTATGACCAGATGACCTGCTCAATTAATAGTTCTGGTTGATCCAAACGTCTTCCATTCACAAAGACAATGACCACTGTACCTCTGGTAACATTCAAGACTTAAGATGTACTTTTTGTCTTTTTTTTTTTTTTTTTATCCTCTTTCATATTTGTCCCTGGACATTTAATTTTTTTTTTTTTACATGCACTGTGAACTGCGGAAAAATTGAACTGTAAACTAATTCATGCTCCATTAACTGATTTACCATGAGCAGACACTGTTAAGCTCTAGACGCATCTCAAGATAATCTGAATACTTGATTTTAAACATATTGGCAAACATTTCTAAAAATATGCCTTTGATTTCTTATTATGGATTATTGTACATAGATTACTGGCCAAAAACTCAATTTATTTTATATCACAACAGAGGATCTAAATACTTAAGCACACTGAAAGTGTCAAGTGATGCATCTTGTGTCATGTGCCTCATTTCCTGCATAAACCACCCCAAGTAAAGTGGAAACATGTTAAACCACATTGTATCACCCACCACACAGCACAGGGTGAGAACCAACACGTGAGTCCTCTGAGACGAGAGACTGAATTCAGCAACCTAACTTACCTAACTGCTGCTCATGCGGTGTCACAGGACAGCTTAATATACTTAAAGACCCATATATGCCCTATAACATGCACTGAAATCACAGATACCCACAGTGTTGTTGTGACTGATAAGGAAAAGAGTGTTTTGTATTACAACAAGTCAAAGTCTTTTCATTTCTATCAATAGTAAGCCTACAAAATGCTCTCTATATTAAAAAAGCAATATTTTTAACAAAATCATTTATTTCCATATTCAGAATGATAAATCTGTTTCTAAATGCCATGTATTCATAAAATCTTACATGTTCGTCATTATTTATATCTAAACCCGTAAGATAGGGATGTCACAGAAGTTTAATCAATTTTAAATTTATACTTGATTTCATTCTGAAAAATGACAAAACATTCTTTCCAAAAGTCCATGATATTTTTTATGTTTAAACAATAACAAAAATTTTTTTCAACTGTTCACATTACCAGCCAGATGGGACTCAAATTTGTATTTATTTATTTTTTTGTTACCCTTAACGTGAGACAGAACTGATTTTTGTTAGGGCCGTCTTGATGCACAACAACTCTAATGTTGTTGAGATCAGATCTAAGTTACCTTCATATGTTGTCCTAGATGGGATATATATCTCCGATTCGTTGTCATACAAATTGAATAAAATTATTTAAAACAGAACGGAATTAATAAAAATGTTTTGCCTCTGTATGTACACAGGGCGCTGACGTAAGTAAAAAAGTGAAAATGATGATTTAGTAGACATGTGGGAGTGTGTCCAGGCAAAACTATAGGGAGTCTACAGAAATAAGCAGTATTTAAGATAATTTCTGAAGATATGACAAAATATGATGTGAGCAAAAAAATATAGGCATTTTAGAGGAAAAAGGCATCCACATTAGGGTCAGATAAATGTTACTGACAATTATGAATGTGTTTTTGTCTATTGAAAATAGTCTTGCCTCCACACAGCTTAAGACCTTTTAGTTGAGATAGTTTGTCTCACCCTTTTTCATTGTCTGCAGGCAGCAACCTCTTTTCTGAGCCTCCCACTGCCAGGATACAGGCTTGAGGAGGATTGATGATTGCAGAGAAGTTCTTGATACCGTACATGCCTAGATTGGAGACTGTGAAGGTGCCACCCTAAAAGACAGGACAAAATGCAGTCTGGCTTTAGCTGGTTTAAAATTTTGGGAGCATCCCAAAAAATCAGATTTCTTTGCTCTTTCGAACTGGGGTTCACTTTCTTGACCTGAACCAATCAGGTGTGGAAACAATCATCTGCATGTTAAGTAAAGCAATTTAGACAACTAATTTATTACTTCCTGTTTCAAGCTTTGTGTTGGTGGGGAAACAATTATTTCTTGTGTCGGCCTGCAAGGCTAGAGAAATGTTCTGTTCTTTTGCAAAATTGTGTGTGCAAATGTGACAAAGTGTGAGAGTAAAGTCTGAAAACACTGTAAAAGATGCACCTAAATATCTGTCCGGTCCCTACTCTATAGCCGATGGTGTACAAATAAAATGTTTGAAACACAACATTTTAGCAGGATATTGTTATACTCACCTGGAATTCATGCGGCTGCAGCTTGCCTTCACGGGCCTTTGCAGCCAGTGCAGTTATATCTTTACTGATACCTGCTAATCCTTTAATATGAGCGTTGAATACAATAGGAGTGATCAGACCATTGGGTGTGCTGACTGCAACACTAACATCCACCACATGATTTCTGTAAGTGAACAAGAAGCCTGTATTGATAATAGCAAAAATAATTATGAAATAAAAACAATTTAAACAGCACTGCTGCCCCCTTGTGGTGAGGAGCGTAAACTGAATCCAGAGATATTGGGTTGCATAAACACCATGCACTTTCATGGATCTAGCATGCTTGGAATGCTTATATAAACATATACTGTATAATGGAGAAATAAGTGCACTACCCTCCAGCCACAAGAAAAAAATTAAAAACAGGAGCAATCAGTGTAAATTCGTTATTTAAAAGAAAAAAGAAAAAAAGAAAAAAGAAAAAAGTGAATTTAAAGAACATGTTCCAGCTCCAGAGGGAAAAAATAACAGTGAACATCTTATAAGCAACTCTAAGCAACCATTTATAAATATTTTAAGTTTATTAATAATAATTATAATAATAATAAAAATGATACCCTTGAAATCTATGCTTTTCTTCTCCCTGCCTTTATTTACAGCTTACAATCATGATAATTGCAGAAAGCCTTGGTAAATTTAGAACGTTAATAATATTTTTTTTTACATACATTTTTACGATATTTCCTTCTTCAGGCATAGGTTAAGAAGTTTTACCAGCAAAATAACTGACTATCTGATGGGTTTTTAGTAAGAGACGCCTATAAATGTCAAATGTAAGAATATGAGCAAGACTAACAACATTTGTTAGCAAGATATTTGCATCCAGACACAAAGAAACAAACATTCATGTTACTGCAAGTATAATTGGTACCTGTGGTAATTCAGCATGGTCTTGATACAGTATATTGTTCAAGAATTATAAGTTACATCTTATTACAACAGATCTGCAATCTGTTTTATAATAAGGTAATTCAAATATATACAATATTTGTAAATGTATTTCCTTATTAAACAGCACACATCGTACCAGAGACCATATTTTATGCAAAGGGTCGTCACAACAATTATTGACTTTCATTATTATTGTTTACCGCTTTTTCATAGTTTTTTTTTTTAATGCAAAAACTTTAAGACGTACTTTCTCTACAGCAGTTATTTGCCTATGCCTAACGAAGACTTTTGTACAATACTGTAACCGAAGGGTGTATGACATCATTCTGTATTTTAGAAGCACCTGCTATATCATTGGCTTCGAAAAGTAGAAGCTGTTAATATTTAACTTTCTGTATGGGATTCAATGCCACATCACAAAACGCACACGTATTGTGTAAACTTTCGTGAAATCACTGTAACCAAGTGATGTGTGTATCATGATCTCACTTACTGTCGGATAACTGTGTCCATCCAAGATGAGTTGGCCTCTGGAACCTTTAAACATGCCAGCGCTGATGCCTTGATGATGAAATCATTGACTGACAGTTTAATATTGTCGGCTTTGACCTCCTGATTATGAGATGACAGAGGAGAGAAAAAAAGAAGCTATATTTATAATCTTCCGACTTCCTGCAAAGCAGGCTATACATGACAAATCCCAAGTATCCATGAAAATAATGTCATGCAGCATCTTACCTCATTGAGCTCTTTTCTGAGGTCCAGAACCTGTTCCATGTTGATATCCACAGACAAGTAATAGTGAGGTATAGTCTGCTTCGACTGCATTAGCCTCTGAGCAATCACCTTAGAGAAAAAAATAAATCAAACAAGGGGCAGAAAGATAGGGGGGGAAAAGGTATAATTAAGTTTTGTTGTATTTAAAGTAATACTGCAGTATAACATTTGGAATATTATGGTCACAGAGATAATAAGATATTTGCATTTTATGGAGAACATTTGTCATGCATAATAAGATTTCTATTTTCTAGTACATTTCTAGTTCCTTACTAGTTTTAGTTACCTTTTTATCAATAGGCCAGAGACACTAGTCTCAGTAGCACTCCCCTATTTAATAATTAGCGCATCAAGGAAGACTTGACATCATCGAATAAAACCCATGACCAAATTATTTGCCAAAGAAGTAATAAGCTGTGCCACAAGTCCAGTCGTAAAATTTCTTCTTTACTAAATATTTCACAGGCAACTGTTAGTGGTATTATAACAAAGTGGAAGTGAAACGATAGCAACTTAGTCACAAATTAGTAGGCCACGTAAAATCACAGCAAGGAGTCAGAGGTCACCAACTTTATGCATAGTCAATAGCTACAGACCTCCATACTTCATGTGGCCCTCAGATAACCTCAAGAACAATGTGTAGTGAGCTTCATGAAATGGGCTTCCACGGCCGAGCAGCTGCATTCAAGCCTTACATCACCAAATGCAATGAAAAGCATTAAATGCAGAGGTGGAAAGCATGCTGCCACCAGACTCTGCAAGTGGAGACGTGTTCTCTAGAGTGACCAATCATGCGTCTCTGTCTGGCAATCCAATGTCTGGAGAACGGTTCTTGTCAGACTTCATTGTGCTAAGTGTAAAGTTGATTTTTAGAGGGAGAGGGTGATTATGATGTGGGGCTGTTTTTCAGGAGTTGGCCTCAGCTCCTTAGTTCATAGACATTTCGGAAAAAATTCATGCTCCCAACTTTATGAGAACA
This sequence comes from Clarias gariepinus, assembly GCF_024256425.1. NCBI lineage: Eukaryota > Metazoa > Chordata > Actinopteri > Siluriformes > Clariidae > Clarias > Clarias gariepinus. The sequence continues at coordinate 10,975,898 of NC_071118.1, read as the reverse complement.
GTTTGGAGATGGTCCCTTCCTGTTCCAATACAACTGCGCACCAGTACACAAGACAAGGTCCATAAAGACATGGATGAGCAAGTTTGGAAAACTTGACAGGGTTGCACAGAGTCCTGACCTTAACCCGATAGAAACACCTTTGGGATGAATTAGAGCAAAGACTGTGAGCTAGGCCTTCTCATCCAACATGAGTATCTGATCTTACAAATGCGTTTCTAGAAGGATGGTCAAAAATTCCCAAAAACAAACACCTAAACCTTGTGCAAAGCCTTCCAAGAAGAGTTAAGGCTGGTAAAAGGTGGGTTAACAACATATTCAACTCTACGGATAAAAAATTGGATGTCACTCAAATTCATATGAAATTGAAGGCAGGCGAGCGAATACTTTTGACAATATAGTCTATATATCCACCTAACTCTCGATTCTGTTATGTAGGAATTCTGAAATAGAATGAAAAAAAGTACAATAACAACACTTTGACGACAAAAACCTCCACAATGTTGGAGCATTTCAATCTTAAATTGGCCAAAAACAGCCACAAGAATCATTTATAAAAAATAAAAAAATAAAAAACTTGGCTGTGGTGGGGCGTGGTCAAATGCTGGTCTATGAAGAGTGTGAGATTTAAGTGACGAAAAAGAAAGGAAAAAAACACCACACTCCAGAAGATAGTGTGGCTAACTAGTGGTTGTGTCACTGTGAGCCGACTTTATAATTCCGGTTCTCCTTAGTAAACACTTTTTAAGTGAATCACACACTGTGGCTAATTAGTGTCTATCGCTGTAAACCAGGAAATAATAAAGAGGAGGGAGAGACAAAGAGATCGCTCAGAACACAGCAACAATCACCACAGGTGTGCGTCTTTTATCATTTACATGACTCTTGAGCTCTTTACTGGGCGTTGCTTGAACACGCCCCTGGCACCTGATCACAATCCTGCCGCCAAGAAACCCGCACCTGCAACTACGGACTTAGGCTTTGGGTTCTTTTCCACACCATGTCTACATGACATTGTGTTAGTCTGACTAAAGCCAGAATTTAAAATTGAATGCAAGTATGTAACACGTAAAACATGTAATGTGGACTTCTTGAATTTGGACTAGCACACGGGATAATGAGGTCAGCAGTCGAGCTACCCCTGCACCTGTACCTCAACTGGACACATGAATCAACCTACTGATCTGCACATAGTCCACAGTTCCTGAAACAGAAGTTGAGCTAAATTTCTAATTGCTGTTTTGTTAGTAGGTTCTTCTTCTGCTGTGTCATCTGCCTTCGGATAACAGCATAAACACAAGAGATAGCGTGCTTCTCATCTGTATACAAAAGAAATGTAAAGCCTACAGTATGTATGAAATGTACAGAGCTGTAAAGCTGTCCAAGTTTTCACTGCTCCACATACATATATACCAGACTTTACCAAACACTTGCGTAATTTGTACACTACATATGCTTACAGTATATCTATGTTTGATACTTCATTTCATACTTTTTCATATTTTGGCTTAATTCTATGTTTGATATATATCCTTTTTAAATACCTATTCTTTTAATACCCATATTTATTTTCAATATTTTATGCTTATTTTCAACTTTTTTAGCAGCATTCATTAGGAGGACATTTTGGTCTGTGATGTACTAGGTCAACCGGGAAGACAATACTGACAAGCTGAAAGGGGGCATATCGCCACATGTCGTAGCGGGTCAGATAGACTTTGGTCAATAAATCAATTCACCTGCCATGTGCCAATATACTTGTATAACAATAGTTAAATGGCCTAATCAGGGTATAGCCATAGCATCACTATAACCATAGCATGTAAACTCATGAAGTGTTTATCTAATGTGTGCATGCAATCTACTGAGTGTACTTTAAAGTGTACTCGGTGCTCTCCCACATCAAATACCAGTTATCATCTGTGAAAGTCTCACAGTATACTCAGATGTATATAACTTGTAAAATAAATGGGATTTGATCAATTTCAAGGATGGATGCTGTCATTCCTAACAAGATTAATAGTATGCAGATTGATAAGTGTATGTAATATTGATGAGTTACTCCTTTATAATAGAGGTACATTCAAATTATTATGATGAAGTTATAGTAATACGCCTTGATATTAATGAATGGCAGAAGTAATTAATGCCAGTTAATGAAATTAATGTGAGCTAAATGTGTTTCGTGCTCTAGCGAGGTGCAGTGACTGATGGGTAATTTTGCTTGTTCACTTCCAGTGAAGTGATGATCACCTTTGAAACCCCCTTTGAGCAGTTTTGCTTCCTATGGTTTGAAACCTTACTTAACATGGCTGAATTTCTTACCATTTCAATTTATCTGACAATTTATCTAAAATGATAATTGTTTAATTTTATTGTTGCTACTTTGCTTCTTTTTTGTTTTTAGATTTTTGTATCACCAGGAAAGTTCATTAAGACATATTTAATAAAGTGTGAATCTTCAGTTTCTTAACTGTTACTTAGCACATGTCTAAAACAAACTTGTCATGTTTAAGCTTTAAAAATTAGTGCAGGAGTCGTTGAGTTATTGCACAACTTATAAAACAAACAGCTGTTTGTTTTAATAGTCAAATGAACCAGAAATTATTAACACGCACAGTCATTAGTTGCAGCCGTTTAAATAACACAAATCCTGATCATGATCACAGCTGAGGTGTGCACTGTACTGAACGAGACTCACTTTGCGGATGTTGCTGATTGGGATGTCGGTGAAGGTGCCGGTGGGTACAGGTGCCACAGCTGGAGCTGCAGGTGCACGAGCAGGAGTGGGAGCTGCTGCTGGAACACCTGGAGGCTAGCATTACAGAAGAAGAAGGGTTATTAATATAACATTACATTATTAAACATATCATCTCAAATTATCAATCTATATTTTTGCCTTCTAGAACTGGTACAACTATATGTCTTTATACATGCATAATGGCAAAAATTATTTTACTCACAATCGCTGCCTTGGCTGGGACAAAGTTCTCAATGTCTTTCTTGGTTACTCTTCCGTCTGGTCCAGAGCCTGCAAACATTAGAAAGACGACTGTCTTGTGATCTGTTGGAACTTCTATCAGTAAAACTCATTCGTAACACTAAGGTCACCATTTCTGTCTCAAACTTTGTGCCAACATTGTATTGAAATTGTACACACTCACCAGTGACCTGTGAGAGGTCAATCCCTTTTTCAGCAGCCAGTTTTTTGGCCAGAGGGCTTGCAAACACTCTGCCCTTCCTAGCGGCAGCAGCTGAAGCAGGAGCCGCGGTCGGGGCGGCCACAGGAGTTGCTGGAGCAGATGGAGCTGCCACCTTGAGACACATTTCAGGTTAGATATAGGGCTGCAACAACTAATCGATAAAATCGATTATCGATAATTATCGATAATGAAATTCTTCGTTAACGAATGCTGTTATCGATTAGTTGGGCTGCTCACGTTACTGAGGAGCGGGACCACAAGATGCACAAATACACACAGACAGCCGCTCGCGCAATGGAGGTTACAGAAGCGTCTGCAGAAAAAGGCGCGCGTCCCGAGTCCCCCAAGGTATGGGAGCGATTTACATTAAACGCCTTTAAGAAGACGGTAACCTGCACACTATGCAAGCCCGAGCTTTCATGGCATGTCATGCATGAACACTTAAAGAGAAACCATATTGGTGTTACGGATGGCGAAACGTCAGCAGGGTCGGTAAAAACTGTATCTCTTCGCCGTGTAAAAGTTGTATAGTTTAAGTGCTTTTGTGTAAACTGTTTGCTAACTTCGGGACAGTCGCGCTAGATCTGTTCACGTGCTACTCGCTAGCATCACATTGCGCAATCACCTCATGAGCAATAGTGATTAGTTAAATGGCGCTATTTTAGATTATCTTAATTTACACGGTGCGAATAACAGTAGAATATTACATTTAGTGATTGTTGTGGTTTTCAGAAAATGCAAATAACAGTATATTTGTGACTATTAGCTTTTTGCATTTCTACAGTTTTTTTTTATAGTCCACTACAAAGTAAAACTTGTAATTTACTGTGGTTTTACTTATGCATCCATCATTTTATTATACAAAATTACATTATTTTAGCTGTTTATATCTTAACAAGAATAAATATATATATATATATGTGAATATATCAGTGTATTTTTTAAACTATATGTACACACACACACTGTATATATTTATACTGTATATATTATATACTGTCATTTAAGGTTTAAAATGTAAAAATTAAAGATTATTAAACTCTATATGTGGCTTTAGCATTTTTAAAAGTTTATTTTTATACATAAATAATACCCTGATTTATGTTTTTTTTTAATAGTTATAAGCAAAATATCAAATTAAAGAAGCGGTTAGGTTTTATCCGATTAATCGAAAACATAATCGCCCAACTAATCGATTATCAAAATAATCGTTAGTTGCAGCCCTAGTTAGATATGAACTGTCTTAATAAAGGCAAACATGATGGCAATTTACATATTGTACAATCCAGAAGTAATTCTATATTTAATTATTTGTGCTGCTTTGAGACTAGTGGCTTAAGCTCATCAGTTTACAAAGAATAGGACCCTTTATTTAGGACCCATTCCTGAAAACAGCTCATCATAATATCACCTTTAGAACCAGTCTGACAAACAAAATGTCTTGGTTATACAGTAAAAATTTTAACTAGGCAATATTTAATAGGTATAGAAGTTGTAGTATCATTAGTCATGATTAAAACAAAATCAATGTTAGTAAATACGATTTTATATTTCCCCCGTCGATAGTACAAGCATCGGTGGATACAAAACAAAAATAAGAGGTTGTGCTCATGTTGAAATTTAAAGATTTGATTTCATTTTCCTATGTAATAAAGTACATGTACAATTCATTCCAATAAATTTGTATTAGAAATTTGGACCAATTTTTAATACCTAATTTCTTTTCACCACCCTGTATATTTAGTAGGGATGGGAATCACCAAGATTACTTGAGACGATATGATACCTACAGTGGGTGTCGATTCAATTTGTATTGCAATTTTGTAATTATCACGATTTTATAAGTGGTCAGATTTGTTTTTGTTTTTTTTTCTGATTTCATTACGATTCTAAACAAACTTAAATCATTCGCTCCTACCACACAGGATATGTAAAAGTAAGTAAATAAGTTGTATTATAGTTGTTTAATATGAATATCCTGAAATTACTCCGCAACGCAAAACCTTAAACATGTATTATCACTACCCTTATTTATAAGGCTATCACGTTTAAAACAGTTAATTTAAAATTTTGCACGAAATCTTTAAAACAGTAACACATTTCCCGCTTTCCATGTTAACTAATTTTGCAGACATAACAGAAGTGTCAAAGCATTTTTTCCCAACAGAGACTCTTACACAATAAAAATTAGAACTTAGAACTTGTACTACTGGTTATTTGTTAGACAAAGAAAAAATGAATTCGCTAACAATAATGAGCGCAAGTGAAAGCCAACAGAATAAGTCCACAAAAGCATCCGCAGCACCAGTTCAGACTCATCACTTTCAACACAGCAAACAATGACAGCACGTTTCACTGTTACAGAGGTTGCAGAAAAACCGGCCTTGACTTGCTGCAAGCCAAAAGCAGCCAAAAATAATACACATCAGTCCGGTTACATCACACCATCCTGTGCTCCTGTAAACTTGTACAGTGTCGCAACTGAGTCAGGTGAGATCTTCCGATATGTATTAAAAACAGAACCAGATCCATTTACAGTATGTCTCATCACGAAATCCTAAACCCAGTTGGTTTAATTAGGAGTTGACTCGCTGACTGCATCGATTTTCTAAATCCTTTTAATTAGGTATCAAGTAAAGAAAACCTTCCTTCTTTATAAAGACAGTGAAGATTAAATAAATGTTACTTACCGGTGCAGGAGCTGGGGGTGTGCTGGTGGCCACACCGGTCTCGACATAGTCCGCAAACGCCTGAATGTCAGACTCTTTCTCTACCATGATGCACAGAGGGGTACCTAGAGGAACATCTCTGGTTCCCTCAGACACCATGATCTTAGCCAGGTAGCCCTCTTCCTGTACCTCAAAACCTAAAACAAAATAAATTCTATCAGGTGCTTTTCTTTAAACAGAACTTTTTAGAAACACTTTTCTAATGATCGATTTAAACAATAAGGTCATGAACAGGCACCTATCTATCTTATTTAAAAGATATGTGGATAAATATATGCTGTTGCGAGCCCACATGTGTTGATATTCAGTATATCAGCACTGTTGAGAGTCTGCTATTGCTTTTATACAACAGTTCAATAAACAAGAAGTTAATATCGAGCAAATACATTTTTGGACATAAAGTAATATGATCAAATGTTCAGATTATTTCTGCTCAGCATATAGAAAATAGATCTTTAAGAAGCCATGCTCACTTTATATGACGCTGACCAGCTGGCTAGTTCACTCACTATAATTTGTACTTTCCCATTAAACGGCTCCTGGTAAAATCAGTGTCGCATATTTTTCCCTATCGTCATCTGATGATTATTTCTAAAAACAATAATTTTCTATGTCTGTTGATTATGTTGCTAACTCAAGTGAAGTCTCCGTTTTGAACTAGGAAGTGGAATGTAGCGAACACAGACGAGCAGATTGGTATAGACAGACAAACACCCCAATTCAGTAAATAAAAGCATTTATGGGACTCTGTCTGACCAAGAAAATAAGTTGACCAAAACTTACAACTGTATAAAGGGAGCGTTTACTTTCATCAACAGATATTTTGGAAATTTTACTTTACATCGGGCCAAAATCTCATTTCCGGGTGTATCCGTCTTAAAATGAATGCGAATTATAAGCAAAGCACTGAGAAAAGTGCATGCATGACAGTTTTCCTGAAAGCTTGATGCATTGCTGCATGTCCACAAATACCTTCCCTCACGCACTTCACTAAAGTTACAGCTTAAAAGCTATACGGCTGTCCTTATACAGCCTTGTTGCAGGTTACTAAATATCACTAAATGAAAGCCATGTCATGAGGGACAGCTTACCAATTGTAGCCTTATCAGTCTCGATTTCAGCAAGCAAGTCGCCTTCATTTAGTTTTTCTCCCACTTTCTTCTCCCAGCGTTGCACTGTGCCCATCGTCATGGTGGGGGAAAGAGCTGGCAGAAGAATCTACAACATCAACGATAAACACCTCATAGTTTAGCGCGCATAATTACCAATCCAATGGTCTTCTGTACATACCTAATAATTTGTTATCATATACTTTCTTGAACATCACATAACTACACTATTGCTCAGTGAAGTGGCACATCTACTGTTTAATTTTTTGCTGAAGCATCAGGACTTACCTTCATGTGTGGTGGGTACGAGCTCCCAGGAGCCTGTGGAGGAGAAGGAGTGGAGGAAGCAGCTGATGGAGCTGGAGTTGCTGCTGCTGCTGTTGGAGTTAAGGCGGCCAGTTTTTCCAGAGTAAAGTCCTTAAACACTGGGATGAGGTCAGGGCTGAAGGCAAATCAACAACGTTTTGGTTACCAACATTCAGTACAGCTTTAACACAGGAATCAGGCAACCGTTTGTCCATTACTCCCCCCTGATGGTTTTCTGATTGTCATTGTTTTGCTTGATGATGACACTGTCAATACTATTTCTTCCCCCTCTGACTTTACGTGCATGGAGATGTAGTCAAAAATCATAGCATGCTTATATCATTTTAACTATTGCTTATAAGGGTGCGGGTTCCCAGTAACTCCCATTTTCCCCAAACTGCTACCATGGAGTTTCTAAGGAAGCCACACAACTCTTACCTGCTTAGTTGTATCCTGACTCAACTGTAACTCCCTTTAACCACTTTCAGTTTTTGGAAAGCTACAAAATAATATCTTAATTAATGCCAATACAGTCCCAAAAAAAGAGAGAGGTGGGTGTGTTTCTTTAGCTGCAGAGCAGAGGCAGTCTTGTGCAAAATTGACCCAGAATGTAGAGAATCCTGCCTCAGGCCATTATATTTCTAAAAAACGTTTGTAAAAACGTTTGTTTAAATATCAAAAATTCATAGTTGGGCTGCTTTTTCTGGAATTGCTTTTCTTTAGCCAGTCTGGTTTTCCCCTCAGTCAGTGTTGGGTGTAATGCGTTAGAGTACTTGTATTACTTTTTTGATGTATCGAGTAATCTAACACGTTAGGTCAGCCATTTAAGTACTCAGTTATTTAGTTACTTTTCAAAAATGTATTCCGTTATTTAGACAATTTATGTAATCTGTGAGCCAGACCGTAGTAATTCCGTTAACGTGTGTGTGTGTGTGTGTGTGTGAGAAAGTTGTCCTACAAGCCCCGCCTCCGATAACCCCCCTCTGTTATTCCTGCTGTTATACCCCTATCTCACCTATGCAGTTTGACTATGTGAGGACCGACGCGCGGAAAGATGAAAACCTAATCACAGCCAAAACTCGCTGTGAATCATAATGAACTGTACTTACGACAACCGCGCAAAACCGCACCGGTGAAATGGGGGTATTAGTAGTTAAAAAATTATGGGCCAAACTTTGCTGAGTAATGATGGTAAAATAATTATAAAGGTCTTGACTAAAACAACTTGCATAAGGAATCACAAAGGAGTTTTTATTTTCTGCAATGGAAAAGTACTCTAACTAGTTACTTTAATCAGAAAGTAACGCTGTAATAAAACTGATTATTTTTTAATGACAGTAATTTTGTAATATAATTAGTTACTTTAAAAAGTAACGTCCCCCAACACTGGTCAGTGTGCATGAAATGAATACTTGACGTACAGTACTGTGCAGAAGTAATCTATACAATATTATCCCTAGTACAAACTATTGTTATACATGTTTGTCATGTCTGTATTTATATATATATTTATTTATATCAAACATACCTTAAAAAACAAAATACAAATAACATTACAGAAGAATATTTGCATGACAGACCAGTTTTCAGATGGGAAAAGCCAAACAAAAGAAAAAACTCCTGGGAAAGAACAGAAAAGAACAAGTGTGACAAAGTTAACAGAAGAACTCATTCTCCAGCACGCTCAGTAAAACCTAACAGCTGTTGTACTTATAAAACTGCACAAACCTGTAGCTAACACTACTAAATATTTTCAAACAAAGAGTTTTCACCCCAAATATTGACGGTGTTTATTTAATTACTATTTAGTGCTCCCTATAGAAGTTTCTTTTATTTAGATTTTTTTAAAGGCAACTTGTATGGCATTTCCTCCCCCCACTCCCCAAGACATTTAGACAGTATTGTATGTAAAAGACCTATTAGAGCATGCTAAAAAATATGAGTTGCTTTAATATCTTTGTCACACTTGCTTCTTTCTAAGTTCATGCAAAACCAATGAGCCAACATTAGATTTTTTGTTTTTATCTAAATACTGGTCTGTCATGTAATATGCTGATTTCTTTACAGACATGCAAAAATTCTTCTGTAATATTGTCTATGTATTTATAACTTTTTAGTAGTTTGGAAATATTGAATGGTTTTATACATAATGCAGATGTATAACAATATTTGCACTACAGATATATGGTAAAGATTTAAATAAAAAAAAACTTTTGCACAATACTGTACATGGTAATACTGATACATAAAGACAAACGCAACACTGGCTGTAATAAACAGTAAGAACAAGCAGTTGATTAAGAATTAATTTCATTTAAAGAGAAAATACTGTTTTTTACTGAGAAATAATTAACCTCCTTCTCACCTGTCAACAGTAATACAGATGACTGATCCGATTGGCACGTCTCTTGTACCCTCCGCCACCAGGATCTTGGCGAGATAGCACTCCTCCAGCATCTCAAATCCTACAGTGGCTTTGTCTGTCTCAACCTGAATTAACAGGATACAGAGAACATTTAAAAAATATTTCATCTGCAGTGATAATGATGTCATTATTAAAACTTCTGATTTGCCTTTTAGTCAGTCACAATTTGCAGATTGGCAGAAGCTAAGTTCGTGTTGTGATCCTGAGTTGCTTGGCTCATACTCCTGCCAACTTCAGAACAAGTTCCTGACTACTGATTACTGTCATAACTGTTCTGCCTAGAATATAAAATGCATGTAGAATAAATTCTCTCATGATACCCAGTACAGATCTGAGGAGGTTGTTCGTTTCTGTGGTAGGAGAGGGATACTCTCCTCTTGCTCACTAAGAGTTAGATCTATATATATTTAAAAAAAAAAAGTTTTTATACTATTCTAAAAAGCTCTGTAAATCTTTAACTGTCCTCTGAAAAAAGCTGCAATGACAAAATACATGAGCTGTACAGGTCATAGAAAAAGAATCAACCACTGGGCGATGAAATAAAGTTGATTATTTTTCCTTCACAGCATTTACCAATGTGTGTTAATTCGAAAATTATATTTTTATCTGTTTATATTTACACTAAACTAATGGAATGTGCAAGAAACGAGTTCCTGTCCCTCCAACCTCAAAACTTTTGTTTGTTGGAAAACTTAAAGGGGTGCCTACTATGCAAAATTCCCATTTTAGTCATTCTTAGCCATTCCAGTGATGCACATAAAAAGTGTACACAAAAAAAAAATTTTTTGGCCAAAGCTTAAGCAATTCCTTACAGAATACCTCACCAACAACATTTTTTATTCACTCAGGTCTCCGTCTCCCCCTTTGAGTTTAAACAGCACTGTAGTAGAACTGAAGTAAGAACTAATTCACAGTAAAAGGTTTTATTTTTCAGATGTTTACAAAGCTGGATTCATGTCTCACTTCAGCGATCAGGTCTCCCTCATTAATTTTATCTCCCTCCTTCTTCTCCCAGCGAGCGATGGTGCCCAACTGCATGGTGGGAGATAAAGCAGGGAGCTCCACCTGCAAAAAACATTAAAAAGAAAGAAAACCATTTGTAGCATCACCTCAAAAATTCAGCCAGGACTAAAATCACTTTAAGTGGACTTATTTTCTTTTTTTTTAAAGCCAAAAAACATGAAGTATGATACTATTGCCATGATAAATCACACTTTTATACAAACTTAGATTTTTCAAGTGCAACATGACGGCTGTATTTTTTTTTTGTTGTTGTTGAATTGAACACATTGTGTTGGATCTGACTATATTACAGCTGCACAATTTTATACATACATGTCACACTGCAATTTAAAATTTTTCATATTTAACTATTAAATGTATAATTTTGCATTTAAACATATGCATCTACACTAACAGCAAATAAGGGCACTAATGATATCACTAATAGGATGTCTGTTGGTATCCTCAAAAGCATTTAACAAAATAAACACTACTGACAAACTCCATGTAAATTCCTGACTCTGCAATTTGCAATTTAATAACTGCACCTGTCCATAGTGCAATTTTCAGATCATATGGCTTCATACTTGTATGCTTTCTTATTTTTATGCAGCACCAAGACTGTTTTTATTGTATCTATCGCAATGACAATAAAAGAAGCTAATCTAACCTAACTAAGCCAAATAATTTTAATTGTTTTACTTACAGTGGAACCTCGGATTACGAATAACGCGGTTTACCAGTGTTCTACAAGACGAGCAAAGATTTTAAATAAATTCTGACTTGAAAAACAAGCATTTTTAAGCATTTTGAAAAACGTTTTTTCTCTCTCTTGCGCTGCGGAATTGTAGCTAATCGTCTCCCCTGCTGGGTCTTAGTGCCAGCTGGTGCCAGTGCCAACCTCTTACTGGTATAATCAACATCCATGCACATGTTTACTGTTTACTACAACATTGTGACCATGTGTGTGTGTGTGTTCTATTTTGTGTTTGTAAGCCTGTTTGTACAGCGCGTGTGGGCACACGTATAAAGCAAGAGCAAGCCTAATTAGAGGGTAAAGATCCATTTTTTCTCTCCCTCTCTGTATCAGCCTGTTGTGTTTCATTTTACCTTTAAAAAGAATTGCGACAGAACAGAGTTTCTGTGTAAGGCAGAGTGTGTATGTGTGTTTGGGAAGCCGAGAGGAGGAGGGGGTGGTAGGGGGGCTGTAAAGGCAAGAGGGAGTGTGCGTGTGTGTGTTTGTGTGTGCGCGTAATTTGACACCGTGCTCACACGTGATTATTTTCAAAGGTAAAGTGCAAGTTTTTTTTTTTTTTTTACTTTACAGCAGTGATTCCGTTAGTATGCGCTCACACGAGTGTGACAAGCGATGTTCCTGGCTATTTTTTTCAGATAAAACAGTCTCTCCGTTAATGTGACAAACGGAAACACTTACCGGTGCAGATTAATTTTTACTTTTCTTTTTTTAAGGTAAAGTGCAGGTTAATTTGTTTTCTTTTTATTTTATATTTTGTATTAATAAATGTTATGTATTTATTTTTTTGGGCTGTAGAAAAAATAATTTGAGTTGCCATTATTTCTTATGGGAAAATTAAATTTGGTTTATGAGTGTTTTGGAGTACGAGCCCACTTCAGGAAAGAAGTATGCTCGTAATCCGAGGTTCCACTGTATTTCTAACCAGTTACTGTAAGTTCTCACCGTGTTAGATGTTGGTTATTTTTTCCCAATAAAGATTTGAGGACATTTTTTTTTTTTACCTATTTATTATTGCAAAATTAAATCCTGTCAGTCCTGCCTTCATGTCTGTGTGCAAGAAATTTTGCATGTTCTCCCGCCGTGCTTGGTGGGTTTCCTCCGAGTAAACTGATTTTCTCCCACAGTCCAAAAACATCCACATTATGATAACTGGCGTTCCCGAATTGCCCATAGCGGATGGATGTGTGTGCCCTGAGATGGACTGGCCGCCTGTCCAGGATGTACACTGCCTCATGCCCTAAGGGATAGACTGTATACAGTATAAGGCGGTATAAGATGATGAGTGACAATTATTGCCAAATTAAATCCGGTCACTCCAGCCTTCAGGTCTGTGCAGGTCTGTGCTCCTCTAACAATTCAAAGACATGCACATGTGAGTTAATTGATGTTTCCAAATTTCACACAGTATGTAAGTGTGAGCCCTGTGATGGACTGGCAGGCGGTCCAGGGTGTGTCCCCTGTCTTGGGCCCTGAGTCCCCTGGGAGAGCCTCCAGATGAGGGAGAAAAACAATTCAAAAGAATGAAATGAGAATGTTTTCAAGGTGACACACAGTGGTGATGATGTGTAGCTGGGATTCTTAATTAAGAAGACAGTCAGACCCAACACCTATCTCTCTAAATCAGTAATAAACGATATGATTAATCTCTGATTAGTCTGATAGTTATGTTTATCTTCGTGAGAGAGAAGTTACCCACCCTCAGGCGGACAGTGTGTGTGTAAGTCAGTGGTAAAGCTGAGTGCAGCAGTCTTTTAGCGAGTTAGCTTAGCATGTCGGCGTTACCTTCTGGTGCGGCGGTAGACTGCAGACTCTTTGGCTCTGACTGAACGCGGCGCTGTGAGTCTGGGCGGCGCGCGCTGTGCACTGCAGGAAGCCGGAGTGAACCGGGTTACAGGAACTCAGAGCCCGGACGCGGCACGCGCCACTCCTGTGACACGGTACCGGTCCGGCGCGAGCTCCGGCAGCAGGGCCTGAGAGGACACCCGGGCGGCTAACCCTGCTCACCGGCCGCAGTCTCAGCGCTAAACGCAACATTTCTAGCTCGAGTCACTTGAATAAACCTGGCTCGGGTTAAAGAGAGCTTCCTGTGGTATCAGAAACACTGACACCTGTATCACTTCTGCCCCCGAAACGCAATCAGACAGCCTCACTTTCCAATGACCTCCCCTCTCCAAAACATCCCGCTTTACGGCACCTCTCCTTCTCCGTGTCCTACCGGCTTCACACCTAGGTTGCCACTACAGTACAAATTCGACTCCAGTTTACCCTAAAACACAACACTTACTGTAGTTGCACAGGATTCCTACGAATCTTTACGAATTCATGTTTTTTTAAGCAAGATAGCGTTGAGGTGACTCATAGTGATACGCAGTTTATGAACATTTTTTTAAACACAAGGATTGGGGCAATCATTTTATTAATACACTCCCCGGGAAAAAGGAAAAAAAAGAAAAAAGGTCACCACATGGATTTAACCGAGCTAAGAGCCTCGCTTATGATAATTAACGCAGTGATTAATATGGTTCATCTGGCAACAGGTTATTTAACCCCTATGATGCACAGTAGTTAGCACTGTCGTCTTGCACCACCAGGTTCCGTGTCTTTTGCATGTTCTCCCTGTGCTTGGTGGGTTTCCTCCGGGTACTCCGGTTTCCTCCCACTGTCCAAAGACATGCAGATTGGTCTAAGTGGCGTTGGCAAATTGCCCATAGTGTGTAAATGAGTGTGTGTGTTCTCCGATGGATTGGCACCCCGTCCAATGTGTACGTCACTCGTGCCCAAAGTCCCCTGGGATAGGCTCTAGGCCCTCGAGACCATGTACAGGAGTGAAGAAGATAAAAGAATGATGCAGTATATCGATTCTCATTTCTTAAACAACCATGTCAGAAAACATATAATCGGTTGGAGAAGGGTTCAATTATTGTCCTGCATCAAGCAAAGAAAACAACTAAGGAGGAGTGATGGCTAACCAGGAAAAAAGCCTTAAATTTTATAGGGAGTGTAAAAAATAAACTGTGGAGCATTGGAACAATACTGGTGGTCTGATGAGTCCAGATTTAACCTGTTCAATTATGTCTAGTCCAGACCTTAAACCTATTGAGAATCCTTGGAATGTGCTGGAGAAGATTTTACACAGCAGTCTGACTTTCCTATCATCAAGACAAGAACTTGGAAAGAAACGAATGCGACTCGGGACTGAAAAAATCAATGTGGTGACATTACCGTGTACAGGTGAACTTTTGCAAAATAATGTCGCGCCCATAATAAAAGGAAAAAGTCCAATTAAATATTCTGTAAAAAATATCTGACTTATTTTTTTGTTTGTAGACCTTACAGTATGTATAACAGCTACATGTACTTTGCTATTCTTTTTAAGTAATTTTTGAGCCTCTTAGAGCAAACCAGGATTTTTTTGACCTAGTTCGAGATGGACATTGATGGAAAACAATAATAAAAAAATTTAAACACTTACTGTAAGGATAGAGTATAATTAAGACACATATAACAATGGCACTAATTGGCAAAGTTTTTTTTCCTTTTATTAAGGATTTTCAGATAGTACAAACACAGTCAAACAGACAGACAGATAAACAAACAAAGAAACAAACCCACCCACAGCACTGAAAATATGTAACTATATGCTATGGACATGGAAATATAAATCTCTGCCTGTTGAAGTTAAGCAAAACATGATAGGAAAGTAAAAAACCTCTATTAAAATAAACATTAAGATTTTTTTTTTGAAAAAAAACAGTGGAGAGGTTTCCAGAGTTTCCAAAATTTGTCCGACCTGTAATTAAGGTCATAAGTTTGTTTCTTTAAGGGAAGGAAAGATGACAGCTGGGATATCCACATAGTGACAGTTGGAACCTGGGGTGTGGACCACTTCAACAAAATGTTTGTTTTTTTCCCCAAAAATGAAAGGGTTGTAAGAATTGGCAAAGTTTTAGCAAAGAGTTTTGTTTATACTTAATCACTTTATGTGTGCTGGATCCTTGAGCAAGCAACCCTTTCCAGGACTGCAGTGTCTTGATATTTAAAAATAAATAAATACATTAATTTACTATTTTGTAATGTATATGTGACAAAAAAAGTTTCCTCTCCTGAAGTAGCCTCCAAAGAGAACTGATAAGCACTAACATCATGTTTGTGTTCATGATTCTGTGACTTTAGTGCAATAATCTTCTTCTAGTTTTGTTTACAGTAATTGTGTCTTCACTATGTCCTTGCCCTGGTTAGTTAATTAGGCTTGCTATAAATGACTTCTAGGAACCTCTGTAGTCTAACTAGGGGCTGTTGAGATTGGTGATTATCATTTATTTATTTCGATTTTATGACCGTGGTACGACCTCTGGTCAACATTCATACACTACGGGCAATTTGGGAACGCCAATTAGCCTAATCTGCATGTTTTTGTACTTTTGGAGAGAACTGGAGTAACCAGAGGAAACCTACCAAGCATAAGGAGAACCTGCTCCTCCAAGTACTTCATGCACACAGACCCGAGGCAGGAATCGAACCCTCAACCGTACCATGGAAGTGCAATGTGATAGTGCTAACTAAGCCACGATGCTGCCTTGCTAAAATTTATCTAAAACTAATCTGAGTAAAATACATGCCACGTTCTTTTCCCTATTGTTTTCATCTATTGTAGTTTTGATTATACAGATCAAATTTATTATAACTAACATTCAGCAAGAAATGTAAAGAAGAGTGCAAAGTACTATCATGTAGGTACACAACTAACGTTTGCTCCAGTTTTACTCTGTACACAGTCGCTGAGGAGAAAATGTTGTTATGGATGTACAGTATGAGTTCTTAATATTCTTAAAAATGATATTGCAATTGAAAGGCTAAAATTAAGAATTAAATTCTACAAACATGGCAACCTTCGGTGGGCGCTGTCAGAATCCGCTTCACCAACTGTCGTAAAAACGTCGCAAAGGCCAGTTTTTGACAGCATCCGAACCGACGCTGCTCAGGTTGTCTAAAGTGTCGTAACTGCTCTCAAAATTCCTAAGGTTTAAACGGAAATACATAATGTGTGACAAACATGGTTTCCCCAGAAGCTTCCAGTACAGAGTTCCGTTTACACCTGATCGTATTATGCGCCATATCTGGAGATGATTTTACCAGTGTAACAGTGTAAAGCGTGTACAACACAATAATATCCTCCGGTGGTCTTCATTGTCCCAGCTGTTACATGCGAACTATATATATATATATATATATATATATATATATTAACACAGCTTAGTGTATTAGTTTAAAGCAGTGATGGCGAGATAAAGCCTCATTTAAGTGTCGAGGCTTCACAGTCAATAGTTTCACCAAAAGGTTCATTTCATAAAGCTTAAATTATGAGCTCGTTATACTGACATCTAGTGGACAAATATATGTGTAGCAAATAGACCCTAACATCGCAGGCAATACAATACTGACATGTACCGTATACTACTGACAGTACTGTACACAGCCAACCAACTGAATCAATAATCAATAGCACTACATACGAACAAGTTTGAGGTCGACATCCGTAGCACTTCTCCACTTAGAAAAATTAAACCTTTTTATTGCACTTTTAAGCAATTTATCTAGTTACTTGGCATTTATTATATACATATTTTTGGAGGTGAGGGTGTATGATATATATGACTTGAAAATGCTCCAAAAACTGACACTACAGCATGTAAAAATATTAAGATACACGCAGAACTTTTCCCGTGTTCAGTGTTAAGCAATTGTACATTTTAAGCAGCCTAAAACTTTTTAGTTAATTGTTCTAAATGGCAGATTTTGTATTTTTTATTTGTTAAATCATTATTAGAGTTTTGAGCCATTCTGGAAAGTATGTATTAATAAAAAAAAAAAAAAATTATTTAGGGATTTTGTTCTTAAACTACAATTTCCTTAGACTTCCTTATTGCTGTTTTTTCATCACTTATTTATTAGCATCTTTGGAATTTCTGTTTTAGGTTCTTATATTCTGTGTCTTTCCATAAACTGGTTTTATTAATAATGTACCTTCTTTCTGAGCTGCATTTTACTGGTTGAAATGTATTCTTATTAATTACTGAACTGCAGATACATTGACTTAATAAATACTCTAAACAATTACACCTAAAATAATTGTTCACCTAAAATAATCGTTCACCTCTCACACCAGACACATAAAAAGAAGAATGGAAACAATTACAGCCTTACAAAAACAAACAGTCAGTTTGTGACATTGCTTGAAAAGGCATTTATTATTATATGTTACAGCGTAATACAAAAATAGAAGGAAGGGGAAAAAAATAAAGTAGGAAGAGCAGGTGTGTACACTTTAGTCCAATAACGTTGTTAAGTGCCTGAGCAATACGAGTCGTTATTTGATTTTATTGAGGGCTACAGCTCGTCGGTCTGTGTTTTGGAACAGAGCTCGAATTAGACTCTTCATTTCATTACTGGAGAACTCCTGTGCAAGAGGCCCTTTGCCCTCTGCCCACCTAGAGGAGAGAAACAGTCGGTCAATAATTCTGTACAACTGAGAATTCAAGCACATCAGCAAGCGTTACTCAGCCACAGTGCTACCAACATAAGCTGTCTCCTGCAAAATAGAAGGAGTAATGATGCTATTTTCATGGGTTGACAGACACAGCACGTATCTACTAGAGATGGGGAAAAAGTTAATCAGTCATGAATTGTGATTCTTTTGGTGCCCCTTTGTTGGTATGTGAGAAAACTACCGCTATATTTAAATCGCTATGAACCTTTTGAATAAAGCTTAGGTATAAAACTTTTTGCCTCATTCTTAATAAACCAGTAACAATCTTTGTTTCAAATCTTTGTGTATGAGAGTGGTTACGGCAAAGGGGACACTGACTGTTATACTGAACTTCCAGCCTCCTAATACAGTATGACTGCAAATCAATGCCTGTTATATATCATCACCCAAATTACGATGGGTTCCTCTCAAGGATTTTTTATATTGCAATCTCAGGATTTTTTTCCTTGCTATCATTGCCCCTGCTTGCTCTTCAGGAATTATATATATATATATATATATATATATATATATAAAATATACATATTTTTGGAGGTGAGGGTATATATATATATATATATATATATATATATATATACCCTCACCTCCAAAAATATGTATATTATATATATATATAATAACCATTATATAATATAATAACCATTGTTATACATTTATATACAGACACAAAGTACTGTGCAAGCATCTTAGGCACTATATTATACTGTATGCTGTACCAATTTTGTTATACTGTATATGCGTATCATGTCTGCATAATTATGTACAAAAATAGAGAGAAGCGAGTGTGACAAATTACCAGAAGAACTCATTCTCCAGCAAGCTGAAGAAAACCTAACAACTATTTTACTAATAGTACTGTGCAAATGTCATGGGCACATACAAAAATATGGCATAAGCAAAAGGTGCTTTAGAAAACATTTTTGCATAAAAGAAACTTCAAAGCAATAAAGAGTAATAAAATAAACAGTTTTAGACACAGATTTGTGCAGTTTTATAAGAAAACAGCTGTTAGGTTTTACTAATTTTATGCAAATCCCAGGAGCGTACATTAGGTTTTTAGTTTCCATCTGAAAGTCTGTCTTGTACTATATATTTTTTTTCTTTACAGCCATGCATATAATCTTCTGTAATGTTATTTATTTATTATTTTTTTAGTTATATATGGAAATACAGAATTCAATTTATTAAATTTTATTTGTATAGTGCTTTTAACAACTGTCATTGTCGCAAAGCAGCTTTACACAATCAAAATAATTATTTAAGTTTGTATGAAATGTGAATGACTCAAAATGGTCAGATAGTCCCTGATGAGCAAGGCGAGGGTGACGGTGGCAAGAAAAAAACTACCTGGAATGGTAATAGGAAGAAATATTGAGAGGAACCAGGCTCAACAGGGAACCCATCCTCATTTGGGTGAAACAAAAAGCAGGAATTGTTCTGCATTCATACTGTGTGTTAGGTGGCAGGCAGTTCAGTATAACAGTTTATGTTAATATGGACTCCAGGTAGTTATTGGAGGTTTAGGTAGACTTGTAGGAAATTCATGAATGATTTTCTACATAATTATGCAGACATGATAAACACATATGCCAAAATTGGTACAGCATATAATATGGTGCCTAAGACTTTTTCACAGTACTGTACATATATATAAATAACACATTAGGGTTTTATTCAAATTGATTAAACTGATCAAACCATGTGTAATTTGCTATGCATTACCTGTCCACTATCTCCTGCAGACTGGCCTGCAGCACCATGGACAGTTCTTTAAAGGTCATCCACTTCCTCACATAGACTGGCACTTCCTCCTGGTATTTCTTGTTCTTGGACTCATCTGGTAGCGGTGTGAAGACTAGCGGCCCTTCCTCTATGATGGTCTGGCAGAGTGTGTGCAGACGCTCTCCGTCTTCAGTAGAGATGTCCTGTCGATGGGATAAATCGTTTGCAAAATTTTAACTTCTATTCAACTCATATGGGTTCACACTGTTGCCATTTTGGGGCTCACCTCCAACATTGTGACTTTGGTAATCAGTTCAGAAATGGCGGTATTCAGAAGCGTTCCCATGGATTTGCAGTAAATGTTCACTGGAAGGACATCCTGCCAGACTTTCCCCAGTCGCTTTAGTTGGTGAATTACCTAAAAGGCATCGTCACTAACCATTTACAAACCAGCTCTCAAAACAGCCAGAAACCAATGCTACTGTATATCAAATTAATGAAAAGTATTTGAAAATTTTTGGTTTAAAGAGTGTTTGATCTCACTTGTCTAACTGCCTTGCTGGCTGCTGTGTAATTGTCTTCATCATCCAAATTGGAGAAGTTTCTGGCAGTGGACAGTCTCTCCAACATTTCTGCTTTCTGAACGTTCATCTGTGCCACAAAACACTGAGCGCCTTAATGAAAAAACAGAAAAAAATATATATATATTAAATCTTGCCATTAAAAACACCATGTAAACTTTAGAAGAGCTTCCACTACAGTAGTCAGGTTTAATTTAGGTTTCAATGCAGAGTTCTTGAGCATTCAGGAAAAATATTTAGGGGTTAAAAAAATACTACAATCTTATAAGAAATGACAGCAATAAAAATTTATAAATCTTACCCAGTTTTCTAAAGCCTGGGACCAAGTCAACAAAATAGGCCACTCCATCTTTCAAAGGAAGATGAGGTCTAAACTGATGACCAAGTGTCAAAAGATGGTGGGCAAGGAACATGCAGTTGTTGTGCTGGATTGCAGCTAAGTGAGGAAACTTAAGTAGGTTGTCTCTGTGACAAAGCAGAAACACAAACTCTGTTAATAAACAAGATTTTTTTAGGAGAAAAGTAAATGTATATATAATGAAATACGATGAGCAAACTCACTTGTGGTAGGTTGGAACCACATCATAGAACAAGTGAAAAATATTTCGGGTTGTGTAGAAGAGCTGGACAGCACTAGGAGGGGAAAAATACAAAACAAAACACCAAGACATGCGAGTCATATTCAACTAATAGTTTGGTGAAAGCCAAGTCCTAGCGCCTGAGGTTTGTTCTGACATTAACATAAATAAATTATGAAATTTGTTTTACTCATATATTTTTTTTAACAACCACAGACCTCCTTCTGTACTTTAGTCATGCAGGGAATTTTCTGTTGTAATCTTTACACGTGAACAAAAAATTGCCAGGCAGTTAAACACTAATGTTATGCAGGCAGCAATTTTGAAAAATCAGACTCACTCATTTCACTTCAACTGATCATCTCCCAAAGATTTGTACTGGAATACTGGCAGTTACAAGGATAATAATTGTACCATAGTTGTACAATGTATTTTGAATGAAAATATGTAGCAATTTTATTCGAAATAAATATGAATTATAATTAGTTTAAGACTAATTAGGCCTATTGTTTTCCTAAGAATTTTAAACCCCCCAACCATTCTGGCTTTTCTGGGGGTCTTAACGGCCGGCAGGTTGGATTCTGCTGCCATTAGGATGTCTGAGAAGAGCCCAGGGCCCTTACATGTGATTCTGCAGCTTATACATACAGCTTACACTCTTCCTAGGGAATTTATACATTGTATTTATATTATAGTTTATCACCATTAAACCGGGCCTATGTGATTTAAAGACATTGAGGCTGCAAAATTTCAGAGGGATTTTTGATATCTTAAACAGGTCACAGGCTGTGACGATGCCATAAACTTGTGCCGAAAAGTGGTTAATAACTTTCTGTGGTACATCATATTAAGAGATATCACGTTCAGTGACACCACATTGAGTGACATCATAGTGTGATGCATTTTTTCCAGCATCTAATAAAATTAGTCATAATGGTATTGGTATGTCCCCTTTAAATGCATGTGCCCACTGTGCCTATTGTCTTTCTGGAGCACCGGGGTGGCAATGGCCAGGGTGCTTATGTCCGCTCATTGTTGCTTGCAACTATATGTGGGTATTAAATTTATTTAATTTGACACCAACTGAAAAAAAATGAATATAATGTCATTAATGCAAAGCCAAGGAAGCAAACATTAGACAACAAACATGACTTTGCTGATATCGATCTGCCTCTGGAAAAAAAGTTTTAAGCTAAAATTATATCAAACTTTTCCCCTTTTCTTTTAACAAAAGGCCCAAGCTGTACCCATCAATACTGAGCAGTGTGCCAGAAACATACCACTGGGGGGAGCTGCCCACTGCCTCAGACAGGGTTTTTATTGCCAGCTCGATCAGCTGTTGCACTGACTCACTGATGCGACACACAGGCAGACACAGAGTGCGCTGGCCCAGCTGTTTCTCATTCTCCAGGATCTGCTGATCACACTGGCCACTCCTCTTTCCCTCCTGCTTCTCTTTGCTCCCTCCTCCATGGCCTGGCAATTTAGGGAGGCTGAGCTTGTAGTCTGGAGAGATCTGGGTAACATTTATGGGCCGGTCAGCCAACTATGCAGAGCACTTACGGGAATATCTGTTACAATTATATAGACGCTAATGATGGTCACCGGCCTTACTTTAACTGTGTTATGCATCTCTGAAGTCATTAGTTTCCGGGCAGCTACAATGACGTCTTGGCATTTCTTGCTAGCAAAATGGCAGTTGACATTTCTAGCATACTTTAAGAGATCTGTAGAATCTCCAGACAGGTACCCCATATCCTTTAAATGACTTTCAAAATCTTCAGTTTCTTTAATAACCTGGAGATTACAACACAAAAGCCAAAAAAAATTAAGAAAACCTCTACACCTATTGCAACATTACAAGTATTACAACTGTAGTAAACAGCAGTTACCTTATCATAAGATGCAAGCTGGCTGCTGTTAGTTGGTATGGAATGCAATAAGCTTTCCCGGATGATGCAGTCCGACATCTCCTCCCATATCTGGTCTCCCAATATAGCAGACACTTTCTTTTCACCAGCTGCTATATCTACGCAGAGAACAGATAAAAAAAAATTACTGAAGAATTAAAACCCTAATGATATATATGACAATATTTATAAAAGACAACGTGATGTTTAATTGTACCGAACAGATGTTTGTGCAGGGTCTTGAGCACTAAAAGGATTTTGGCATACACATCTGCAGGTGTAGGGCGCTCTGCTTGGTTCTCTTTGCTCTGTAAACTCAACACTGTGCCCACCTCAAGGTGCTCACTCACCTCCACCTCCAGGGATGGGTACACGATGAGTGGCTTTAGCACGTACTTTAGTAGCACCTGACCTGTGGGTGTGACAGTGACTCATCCATAAACACCATAAACAGTTGTGCTCATGAATCAACATATCCTGGCAGAATTTGTGAAATATTGGGGTTTTTTTTTAAACAAGACTAATCATGCAAAATACTTCTCTTTTACTTAGAGACATAACTTAATTGGGTGTGCCATTTGTAGATCATAATATTAACTGAACTTACCCAAATGACCCTGACCAAGAAGTTTACAAACCTTTGAATGTTTGGTCTGATGATATACACACAGGGGTTTAAATGGCTTTTAAGGGTGGGTTTCTATAGCAGTGACCTGCTTCACTGCAAGATCAGGATACAAATATCCAGCGCAAAAAAAAAAAAAAAAAAATCCCTGCACATTTCATCCAGGACTGATTTTGAGCCATGGGGAAGGCAAAACAAATGTCAAAGAACCTGTGAGAAAAGGCAGTATTCTTTTTAAATATGGAAAATATATAAAAACATGTCCAAAAAAAGGTGTTCTTTTTAAGAAAGATTTCAGATACACCTGCCAAGAACGTTGTTCATAATGCAAAAAAACTAAACAAAAAAAAAACTCAAGCGTCCACATACTGGCTTCTCTACAAGAAAAAAAGGGGCATATATATTTCAATATATCACCATAGAACTTTCTGCATGCTTAGTCTCATTTTCCAAGGATGCCAATATTTCACAACATTTGCCAAGGTATATACACTGTGATTAAACATTTACATTTCATTAAACTCTATATATACAATTATTATTATTATTATTATTACCAAATAGTTTGATCTTTTTGGGCAGCTCTCCTTGAATAGCAAGAGCCTGAAGTACACTGGAAAGTAATGGACTGGGCATGCCTTTCTCCTCTTTAGATTCTCCTCCAGTTAAATGAAGTGCTGTAGTCAGGAAAGACTGCATTCCAGTCAGTTCTGGGAAAATAAGTCAGGTTTGAATGAAGACTGAATGCTAGACAAAAATGTGTCACAAATGAAATTATTTTAATACATTGTAACTGTTTCTGCGAAACTAAACCTGTACATAAATAGAGTAAAAATATAATTATTTAAAGATTTAAGATGATTTGGTTTAGGCTAGAATTTCCAGCAGATTCTATGGTTTTCTCCCACCTTCCAAGACCATGGAACTAGATGGACTGGTGATGTTAAATTGGCATTCCAATTGGGGTGTATACCTGCCTGGAGCCCAGGGTAGGCTTTGGATATTTCAGAATAAAATCCTTTTTGGAGATGAACAAATTAATGACCTCTTTAACTTCAAAATATGGCCAAAAGTATGTAAAAACCTGATCATCACACCCATATGTGCAGGCTGGACATCCCATTACAGAATTCCATACCTTTTGCTGTTATAATAATCTCTATTAGTTTGGGAAGGCATTACAGTGGAGGTATGCACAAGAGTATTGTCATAGTGAAGCATAAAAAAATGCTTTCCATCTGGGTTTGTGGCAACAATTTGGGAAAGGTACCAATAGATTAATTTGAGAATAATCAAAAAACTGAATATGCAAAAACTGTTTATTTAAGAAGATCAAAATTCTAATTTGTAAAAAAATACTATGACAAACATATGACATGATCTTTTCTGGAGTGCAAGGCCAAAGACATGTTGATCGCCTTGACATTATCAAGATATTAACATTTAACATCAACATCCCCCCTTCCCTATATTAAATTTCAACAAGTTTAGTTTACAATTAACTGTTTATTCTAACCTTTGGCAGGAGGTAGCTTCCATACTGCCAGTTGCTTCCACTCCTCTCCGAGGTGATAGATGAGGTTCTCTCTCTGTACGGTGATCTCTGAGCTAAGAGCACGAAGTAACGGTAGATCTTGAGTGTTCCAAGCTTTCAAGGCTTCTACACTGGCCTGTGCCTAAAAAAAAAAAAAAAAAAACACAGGTCAATGAGTGAGACAAAAGGAAACTCTCCTACCTGATTTAATAACAAGCTGAAATGACAATAGTACTGTGGGTATATAAAATCTGTCACAATTGGTAGAATACGTTACACACTGCTTTCATGCAAGACCTACTGTACATGTGCTACTATCTACAGTGAAGCGAGAGAAAAAGACAAAGCATATGCAAACTGAAACTATACTGAGACATTATTACCCACTTTTCCAAGCTGTTTGGCCGATGTCTCGTATTTCTTCTGCTGCAAGGCTTTGTGATACTCCTCCATGGCTCTATCAAACTATACATGCAAAAATCTAATTTATCTTCTTATGCATGAAAAAGTACTTTAACACATGGAAAGAAATGTATTTCTAATTGCATTTAGAAGTAAACTTATTCACCTCTTGTAAATGTTGGAGCATGTTTATCACCGCAGTGTTCTTTTCAAGCTGCTGTTTAAGTTTGGCATATTCTGTCACGGCCTCATGAAGGTTCCTCTGCACCTGGACGTCAAGACATTCAAGAGTCATAATCATACCTTACATTTCTGATCTTACATTGGCTTGGCTGTATTGTACTCTTAATTATAAACAAAATTATTCTTGACTGCACAACAGTCCAAATGACCTATTCACAACCAAAGTACCTTTGAAATTGCTGTAAATCTCATTCAAGCAGTTTGTGCATAATTTGGACCACGGGCAATAAAACTGTTATAAGCCTTGCTTAGGTGTCATAAGTAGCCAAGTGGTTGATCACAAATGCTTATGATTTTTTAAGTCCTAACATTCTCAGGAAGACATTTTCAAACATGTGAAAAATATTCTCTTTATATCATTTTTAAGGTTATCCCACCTTAACTTATCCATCTTAACTTAACTTTTGAAACTATTTCAAAATC
The DNA here is from genome assembly GCF_024256425.1 of Clarias gariepinus. Classification (NCBI taxonomy): domain Eukaryota; kingdom Metazoa; phylum Chordata; class Actinopteri; order Siluriformes; family Clariidae; genus Clarias; species Clarias gariepinus. Next base: position 10,949,805 of record NC_071118.1, on the reverse strand, counting down.
TGCTTATTTTTACATCACATCCATGTTGGCCATTGTGTGTTGTAGTTACAAAAATAGTCAAGAACCACCAGGGTCCCATTACTGCTTTTAATATTGAAATGATAATGAGTGTTACTCTGGAAAAAAGTACATCAGGTGCAACACTCTACTCTACATAGCTGACACAAATCTCGCATATTGAGTATAAGTACAGTGTATTAACAACTACCCACGGGTATCTGTCCCACCCCTTTAAAAAAATCTGTCCAGGAGAATGATGCCATACACAATCGATTAACTAGAAGGGGACAGTTCCCTCCTGCGCTACCGCTCCAGTACCTGTTTATTATAAAGTAAAAAGGATGAAACATGCATACTGACTAATTTACACCTGTACACCTTTCAAACGTGTGCAAATACCTGGTTATTGTGTACATTGGCACTAAAAAGGTGTGCTGATCTTACCTCATTGTCAATACAGCTTTTGAGGAGATCAATGTCTTTGGATACAGATTCCACCTGAGCCATGAGCTCTTCGGCTGCCTCCATACTAGGTAAGAACTCACTGTACTTCTTATTGATCATGTCAGATACCTCCTCCTAAAAAAAAAAAAAAAACGAAAGAATTGAAAGGCTTTGGAACTAATATGTTGTGAATTACAAAATGATTTATTGCCTACACCATATTGCAGAATAATTTTCAACAAGCAAGACATGGTGCATGAGATTGACCTTTTAACAAGAATAAAAGGTCTTGATGATTTTGGGGGAAGTTAAGTGGCTGTAAGAGGCTTAATAGACAGCTTAACTATAAATGACGACAACCAGTTAAGTGTGACCGATAATTAAAAGACGGTTGCTCGCTAATCAAACCAGTGAGCTGGCAAAAAATGGCTTGCAAACATATTATTAACAGCATTAAATACATAATGGATATAGACTAAATGCAGTTTACTAGCGCAAACATATGGCTTATTTCAGCACAGCATATCAGAGAATACATTTAGTTACCATAACCTACAATTAGCAGGCATCAAGTTTAACTAATTTGACATGTTTGACGAGATGTCAAAACAACTTTAACGTCGAAGTTAACAGTGACAGCTAGCAAGCACAGCTAGCTAACAAGGTATGCTTAAACCCAAGTTTGTTTACCTTGGTTTCCTCCACCTTCCGAGATAATTTAGATATTTTTGAAGCAAGGTCATCTTTTTCCAATTTCCCCGAGCTCGCAAGCACTTCTGTAACAAACGAAGCCATTTTTAACTACGAATTTTCTGCCAACTCCAAGCTTGGTCAAATCTTACTGCTACCCGCCATACTGCCCGCGCGCGCAAGTCCAACTGGGAAATGGTCCGTTCTGAATGAACCGATTCATAAACCATGGGAGTCGGTACCTTCAAACACAAAGGTATTTCCCAGACTATTTGAGAGTCGGTTCGTAAGAAGGAATCGAATTCCCGAGCAACTGTATCATACGTGTCATTAGGTGCAGGGACATGGCATATGGTCGTAAATACAAGTGTGAGTCATAAATTATCCGCACTCTGGCTGCAGTATTTATTTGAATTGAATTTTAGGAAAAACAAATACTTCACTTTTTGACATAATCCCCTTGCTTTTCAATACACTTTTTCCTTTTGTCAACAAGCTTTCATATTCCCCACGAATGCACCGCTGTCTTTCTTTTCTTTTTTTTTTTTTTTTATCATAATTGCCCTTTTGTCTGCCTTCAGGGGACCGGTGAAATTCTGATGGAGAATGATCAGGACTATGTGGATGCCTGAACACAATGTCGACAGTATAGGCTGAAGTACTGTATGTGCATTGTCATGCAAGATAACAACGCTCTTGGATAGCAGTTCTCTGCATTTAATACAAAGTTTAGGCTTCAGCTCTTAAATAAGCATCTCACTGTAACAAGCACTGTTGATTGTTGAAACTTTTTTCCTGATTATGTTCCAATACTGGCCCTTGGAAATTCAAAAAAATGTAAGCAGAAATTTTCCAGCTGATGATTGACTTTTGAACTTTTTTTTGTTCGGTGAATTTTGGTCGGATTTTTCCGTCCCATGCTCACGCTGTTAGTGATCCATGTCTCCAAGTCTCGTCACCAGTAATGATTCACTTTCAGAAACCTTTCCCTTTTTTAGAGTACTGGTGCAAATTATGTTTGCAGATATCCAAATGTTTCTGCTTATGCTTTTTCGATAAAATTCAGTTCTTTCATCACCAGTACACCCTCAGACCAAAAAAAAAAAATCACCGCACACTGTTCTTCTTTTGTGCAAATCACAAGTGAGGCATCCATATTTGCTTGCACCGCAGTTACAAATAAATTGATGTAACATGTTCACACCTGCACAGTAGTGACTCGGGAAACAGGTAGGATAGTAGGATATTAGTTATACAAACCAGGTCAAAAACTCTGTTTATTTATTATATTTTATTATTATCTAAAAAGTTGAACACAATAATGGTTTACGAGAATGCTTTGCGTCAGTGCATCTTAAGACATATTTAAAGGTCTAAATCAGTAATCAGAATGTTACGTTTAAATCCCATCACTGCCAGAGAGTCATTATTCAGCTATAATCAAAACCCTTGTTTGCTCCTTCTTGTCTGACACCAGTGTTCAACCTAAATGCTGGAAGGGCAAAGACCCATAATCACATTTCAAAATTTGTTGGTAAGCCTTTGCAGGAAAGTAGAACTTATTATTACAGTCAAAGGTGCTAAAATCTGGAATGAATGATATATGAATGTCATTGGTCAGGCGTCCACAACATTTTGACCATATGTTCTATGTTTTTTCAATTTTGTGTATCTCACTTATGTATAATGTGATATGAAAGAAAATCGCATTCAGATTATGCTCAATTTATTAAATAAAATATCATTTTATAAATATATTAAAAATAAATAATATAAATAACAAATATGATCAATTACAATAGAAAAAAGTATTCAAATGATTTCCAAACATTTTCTAAAGCAATCTCCCTAAACTAATGTTAGTTAGACATTTTATTCTTATATATCTCAAAATAATCACTGACTATTCACTCACTTTCTTTACCGCTTATCCTATACAGGGTCGTGGGAGGCCTGTAACCTATCCTGGGGCTTAGGGCACTGGGCAGTGTACACCCTGGGATGCCAAAAACATCGAACAGCACCCGGGCACACACACACTCACTCAAGCACTATAAGCAATTTTCATTTATTTATTCATTCGTCTTCTATACTATCTATCCTTTATACAGAGTAATGGAGGCCTAGAGCTCTGGATAAGGTGCCAATCCATTGCAAACACTCACTCACACACCACAAGCAATTTGGAAATGCCAATTATGCCAATTATCCTAATCTGCATGTCTTTGTACTATAGGAAAGCAAACTCCACGAACACAGACCTGAGGCAGGAATTGAGAAACCTGAAGGTGCAAGGCCACAGTGCTAACCACTACGCTAGCATAGCACCTCAATCACTGATTAGTTCTGTGGGCAAGATGTTCCATTTTCATTCTACCTTTGTTTGTCTCCATTTCCCCAGTGACAAAAATGGTGAGTGTGATCTGTGGCAAATTTGACATTGTTTTAGTGGAATGCATTATTGGTTGCTTGATGCTGAGGAGTCAAATTATAGCATGTTTTTCCATACTTTCTGTCTATTTTCTTGAATTTTGAGAATTTAGTGACAGTAAAATCTACTCCACACAGGTTTACTGGATTGATAGTTTGTCTATGGTAGATTAGAAGAAGTAGAACAGATGGAAGAACAACAGTATGAATGACAGAACTTCTGGGGAATAGTACAACAAAGTAAAAGAAAGTTTATTGAGGGTTAGCACAGACTTAGAACAAAGAAACAGAGAGGTGAAAAACCAGCATAGCAATCTGAAACATTATGACTATGGTGACTACGGGCCATTTTCACTCCAATGTCATTCTATAGCACGTGTGTGAGAAAAGTTTGCCATTTTTTTTCTCAGATACCTGGCTTTCATAATGAAAAGGTATTCTGTGCGACAAAATATAATCTGACCGATCTTTCCTGAGATCAGACACATTAAAACATCATGACATGACTGAGCCATTGTTCTGCAAACACCTCACTGTGTATCCAGTGACATGTCAGGGTTGACCAATGCAAGATAAAAATATGTATAAAAAAGACACAGCTATATATTTAGTGCAACAATATTAGAAAACCAGTGGTTGACCGTTTAACAAGATTCGGTGGCTAAATCGTGGCACATTACGAAGGTAACCATGATGTCACCTTCAATGCTCACTTCACTGTAACAACTGATGTGCTATAGATGGACTCCATGACGGCGGCTAAGCGGCTACACAGGTCGTGGGGTGACTTTCTCACTTTGGGTGGCTCTTTCAGCACCACCCTTTCAGCAGAGCAGTCCAGAACCCTCGGCAAGAACTCACTCAGCTTCTCCTGCTGGGAATCTGTCATACACAGCACAAATACACAGAATTTATCAACTTAAGCCAGTGTTACACTGTGTGATTACTGTATGATCCATATCGTTTTCATAATCAGATAATATTTTGGTATATAAAATGCACAACCACAGTGGTTTAAACAGCATGATATGATCTTCCAGAGCACCAGCTAATCTAAGGTTAATCCTCCTTAAGCAGCTTCACTTTATTCAACTGTAGGTTGATATCACAGGCTGAATGTTTAAGTCTCACCGTTCATTTCCTGTTCCAGGTAGGAGCACCAGTGACTCCTGATCGCCTCAATAGCATCCATGTCCTCCTGCGTGACACTGTCTCTGACCATAAGGTGCATGCAGGGGATGACGCAGTCGTTCAAGATGACCACGCCCTCCTCCACGTCGCTCTCTTCTCCATTTTTAAAAAGTGTTGCTGCATTTTCATTAAGCTCCTGCACAGTTTGACAAATATTATGCATATTAATGGGTGTGGCATAAAGCAAAAACTTGGAACTAAAAAACATGCAGTTAGAGAAAAATAATCAATTTACTTAAAAGATTAGGGAATTTGTAGTGCATTTTACACAGAAATTCACTTAATGTTGTGGAACGTCCACGTGCTAAGTTTACTGTACTAATATACAGTCATATGATATACAGTATATACAGTACCTTTAGGCATTTTTTCCTGTAAAGTCCTATAAGGTTGTGGTCCACACCTCTCTTTTCCCCGCTCTTAAGCAGAGCTGAATTGTCTTGGTAAGCATGTGCAAGATAAATCAGTGCCTCTCGAATTCTTTAGAAAACAAATATGACAATCATGAGTGTTATACTTTTAGAAAATTCTGTAGTGAAGGTCAATGAACCATCAATTACTTTACATACTTTCCATTTTGGTATTGTTCAAGGCCTGTCAGCAGGTACGCAAACACAGTCTTGAACATGCTGTAGTCATCTTGCCATTGCTAATGGGAGAAGACAAGATTATTAGTACAATATCATTTACGTCAGTTTACATAAAAAGTCTCCAGAAAAAAAAAATATATAATACTGATGCCACAATATGCTGAGATCAGTAGCTTCTTACATGCTCTTGAGATACAATAGTGCCTGTTTTGTTTTTATCCCTATAATAAAAGTCACCTTTACGTATACACTTACTGAACACTTTGTTAGCAACTAATAACTAATACTGGACAGGGTCTCCCTTTTTTTTAAAACAGTCATAATTCTACATGGATTTACAAGATGTTGGAAACATTCCCTTAAAATTCTGCTCCATGTTGACATGACTGCATCACGCAATTCTTGTAGATTTTTCTGGTGCACATTTAAGCTGCAAATTTGCTGTTTTACAACATCCCAAAGATGTTTAATTTGAGATAGCCCTTACTTTATGACAGGCGGATTATCATGCTGGAAGAAGCCGATATACAGTAAAGTGGAACGGCCATTAAGGGGTATAATACAAGATACTCAGACAGGCTGTGGCATTCAAGTGATGACTGATTGGAAAAAATGGTCTCAAAGTCGCAAGACAAAAAATTTCCCATACAGTAGTATTAAACCTCCTCCACCAGCTAGACCACTGATACCCAAGGCAGGTTGGGTCCATGGATTTATGGGCCTATGGGTTTCCTGTTGATATTAAATCTGACCAGACCATCTGGGTGCTTTAACAAAAATTTAGGTTTGTCAGACTAATCTATGCTTTAATAGTAGTTAACTGTTCATTTTTGTTGAACTTGTGCCCACTACAGCCTCAGCTTTTTCTGAAGGGCCTGGACAAGGTCTTCTGCTGGTGTTGCTTATCCATCTCAAAGATCTGTCATTCTGTCAGTTTAAACCATCCTGACCATTGCTAACGTTTCAGATCAAGGCATTTCTTTCCGCGGTAGATGTTTTTTCTTCATTAAACCATGCTCTGTTGTAACTGTTATGTGTGAAATTCCCAGGAGATATAAATACAGAGCCACAAATGCTCAGACAAGACCGTCTGGCACCAACAACCATGCCACAATAAAAAAAAAAAAAGAAGAATTGCTGAGTGATGCAAACATTATTTAAAGCTGTTGGCCTGTATGTACGTGATTTTATGCACTGCACTGCTCCCATGTAATTGGCTGATTAGAAAGAGTGAGTAGGTATACAGGTTCCCCCGATAATGTGCTCAGTGATTTTACTTATACTGTAAATACCATAAACTATAATGTTACGTGAAACTTATTTAAAACCACACTACTGGTAAATTCTTAATGGTGGCTTTAACTCGTCAAGCATTTAGTATCATCACATTAGCTAAGATAAAAAGAAAAAAAGAAAGAACTATCTGGGATTTTACCATGTACTCCTCCATATCCATGTCTTCTGGTTTGATAAGACGAAGTTTGTTTCTGGCCTCTCTCATGATACTGATAGACCTAAAGTAAGTGAAATTAATTTACAGTGTATTTTACTAAAACACCGAATGCAAATTCTAAAAGCAATTTATTTAATTGGGGTAGAACAACAACAAAAAAACAACTTAAAAAAACTTTTGCTGTAATTCTCTGTCATCATGACAAATGATTTTGAAGATGTATTAAGTTTAATAAAGATACAGGAATAACCATTGCATGTATCATTCCTGTTGCATGTAAATAAAACATCCAATTTAGTGAAAAACAAAGAACAAAAAGCTGAAATACCTATCATCAAAACTCAAGTTTCGGTCACCAAACTGCTCCAGTAGAGTTCTCTCAATTATGCGGTCAGGAGCTTTATTCTGGAACAAATAGACCAGCACATGCTGAAGGCGAGGGTCCTGCTGGGGGGTGATCTCCTCCTGAGACAACGCATACAGTCTGGAGTACTCCTCTCGAAATGCCTGGAGGAAAGCCATGTTAAACTATGCATTCGGGAAGTATAAAGATTGCAAAAAAGTATTCAGTCAAAATTTTGTAATTTACTTATACAGGATTACTATGAACCAAAAACAAGATCATTAAACAATTTTTTTGAATTGTTTCAGGATAGGTTTAACAGTTTTATGTTTGGTTTATTTTAATCTTATAATATAAATTAATAATAATGTATACATTTCATTATATCAAAGATATTTAAAATAGTTAGGATGTCAGTTTTTGCAGCATACTGTACATATGACATGATTCTAGGGACACATACTCTTATGGAAATAAATCCTTTACAAATTAACAATTTATATATAATGTAAAAACTACTGAATTCATTTTAACATAAATTCTCACAGGTGTATTGCAATGCTTAAGTTAACATATATTTCAAGGCAATTGGCCCAAAGTTAGAGAAGATATGCTACATTAAAATTTAAATGGAAAGCACCTTTCTATCATAAAGAAAATGGACCTTGGGTAAATCATTAGTTTAGGGTAAATCATCTCAAAATTCACAGATGGTGCTTTACATTTTTAAATACGCGCTTAAGAGTGTGCCGTTAAAATCTACTTAATAAACGCATTCTCACATCTTAAAACGCGTAACATGGTAACATGGTAACAAGTAAAAGTTTTAGTTCATTCCAACTTCAACAGATGATTTTTTCAAACATGCTTATGAACGTGCACGAAGCCGTGGACACATCTAGTATCGAAAATTTTGGCATCGTTTGTATTGACATTAACAGATGCAATGTTAAACTACAACAATGATAAATAATATAATTATTCTTTTCAAAAATTATATTAATTGAATAAAAGTATATAAATAACATATATAGAAAATGCCAAGCTCCGCTATCTAGTTTTCAATGATGCATATTAATGTACAGAAAACAAAAGTAGTGGCTAGTCTTAACACTATTGGCAATTATGACAGCAGTGTTTAAAGTGTCTTGAACATACACTACCGTAATAAGCCCTGCTTCAGGACCTTCCTTGTCAAAGACATCTCTGGCTTTAGCTATGGCTAGAATAACACCCTGCATGGCTGGAGTAAGCATCATCTGTATAGTCAAGAAAGGAAACAGAGAGAAGTTTGTCAGGAGGCATTATCAAGGCAGTGCCTTAGATAATAGAACTTAGAGTGTTAACTTTTTGAGGATCTTGTATTTTCACAGTGACAACAAGTTACTGTATGCTAGTTATCAATCTACAAAACGACGACTACAAATTACGTTGAAGGTATTAGTTGAAGATTTCGAAGCAATCAAAATGAGCAGGTGCGACTTAAGGACAAAGGCATTGCTCATTTTAGGTAGCTCAGGGCTAAATCTCACCAGCACCACTACCAGTGGTCAGTCAAGTGGCATTGTGGGTAATCTAGGAAATCTATGTCGATATGTCACGATGTCAGGATACATCAACATGTTTATTAAAACAACAAAATATCGTAATAAAATAAGACATAGATGCCTCTAAAGTTTATGTGTTAATTATTAAACCTGCAGATGACTATATGACATTTCACTATTATACCAATGTGATTTCTTGTTTGTAGTTGTTCAGGGCTATTACCTCTTCGTTATATCCATCTGCATCAGAGAGCACCAAGATCTTGCCCACATTAGGGATCTCTACCACCGAAACCTCGTTCTCTGGTTGTGCGGCCTCGGCTTGGGTATCCTCCGCTGATGAAGTCTGTGCTTCAGCTTCTTCAGGCTCTTCAGCCTCAGGTTGTGGGTCTGACACTGCTTCCGTTTCTGTCTGCTCACTTACAGTCTGGTTAATCTCAGCCTCTGCTTCTGCTGTCTCTTCTTCTTCCTTATGTGATGGTGATGCAGGACTCTGAATGGGAGATATAAACATCTGTTCATGTTTTATGGTAATTTTGAGCAGTGTTGTGTTTTTAAAGATGGTTATGAGCTTATTAAGTTAGTTGCATGCTAAATATTTCTGATGCTAAGGTTAAAGGGTTTATACAATATTAGGGTAAAAAAGCAAAGTAGATTCTATCCAATTTTTTACATTTACAGCAAAAGCTGACAGCACTATGGCAGATAAATTAAAACAAGCAATGGTATGGTACAGTTGATCCCTCTCTTCTCTTCCAAATCAGGACCAATCCTTAGCTTGACCAAATACGGACGGGGTTTTTTTTACAGTATTTTCTTTAGAAAAGCATAGTAGTGGCTGACATAACCTTGGACAACATTGCAGGTTTTAATTTAGCAACACTTTGGTGACTGACACCTGCTCATGGCAAGTGTGCTGGCATTAACTGCTCCAGACAAAATATTATGTCTTAAGTCTATAAAAAGCAGTATGTGTACTGACATTTTGAAGTAGATGTGTGTGCAGACTAAATCCCTCATTTAAACACACACATACACACATATATGAGGGCGTTTAAGTCCAACCGGGACATGTGATGGAATTTCCCATAAATAAAGGCATAAAGCTAATTGACATTTACAGAAGACATCAAGCGTAGTACATTGATAAGACTTTTATCTACAGTAAAACATATTCCTAGCTGAGGTGGCTCATAGCCCCGTCAGTCTTTCACTTAGTCGTGAACATTTAGCGAGTGGAACACCTGATTCTTGAAAACATGTCGCCAACTTGCAGCAGAGACACATCTGTCTGTCGGAACTATACACACAATCACTCATAAACACCACTTGCGTATTAAGGGACTTCGCCTGTACACACCCCCTGTACATTCCTGCCTACAGGGATATTAAAGCAGTTTCTGGGACGCCAGGGTTTCAGATGTGAAGCAGGCAGTCATATCGTGGCTGTAAGGTACTGAGAAAACTTTCTACCTTGATGGTATCCAAGCACTAGTGAAACACTGGGATAAATGCATTAGTGTAGATTAGTGGGGATTATTTAGGCTGTCATAACTCATAACTGATGTTCTGTTATTCTGCACAATCAAAAGTCCAAGTTGAACTGGACTGCTCCTCGTAATAATAAATGAATTTATAATTCTGCACACCTCACCGGGATAAAACATTAACTGTAGGAAAAAGTAACCACATCAGACCGGAGCACACAATGAGCTTTGCATCCCATGTTCTCGACATTTCAATCCTAGAAGTTTCATATCTGATCACCAGCCTTAAAGTAAACACTGGCTGCTTCTGAGAGCTTTTATTAATATTTAAAATGCACACTCTTATGAATCTTAAAATCACATCCCAGGTCTCAAAACCACAATAACGTCTCACCACTAGAGGGCAGGACTCACCACAAAAATTCTGTGCTGAGCAAAGAAACAGATGTATGGAACTCATTTAACATCACACCCTGTTCTCTGCATTGATGCATGAAGTAACACTTAACCCTGTGAACTAATGACAGAGCTTCTGTGCATGATTAAAGGTAAGCAGCCTATTTACATGCATTGGTAAAAAACTAAAGGACTAAAAGGGACAAGGACTTAATGCAATTGCATGTTCGTGGACTTGTTATGAGCCTTAATTTAAATTAATTAATTCCATTTAAACAACTGCACAAATGAGGACTCATGTGGTTTTAAACAGACTGCAGCAGGTTGTGGTGTGTTTAGGACATGCCTCTTACTGTGTTGGTGAGATTACGGGATAAATGGAATACAGAACTAATTACAAATGATAAAAATAAAGATCCACTACATTTGATACCTGACCTTATAATTGGTTTTGATGGCATGTATATAACATGAGTAAAGACGCACAGCCCACTTTAATATGGACTTAATTACTCAATCAGCCAACACAGGAATCTGAGGCTACACTGGGCACAGACTAACTTAAAACCCTTAAAATTCAAGCGGCACAGGTATGTGCCAGCAACACGGCATGGGCCAATGATGATAAATATTTATTTTTAAGTGTTAATATGGAAGACTGTGTGTGTATTTGGGTTTTCGGATATGACAGGTAGAACAAAAGTTATCACTCACTCACTTATCTTCTATATCACTTTATCCTGTATTCTGGAGCCTATCCCAGGAGGCTTAGCGCACGAGGCAGGGTGCCAAACCATCGCAGGGCACACACACATACACTCACACACTCATTCACACACTACAGGCAATTTGGGAACGCCAATTAGCCTAATCTACATGTCTTTGGACCGTGGGAGTAAACCGGAGTACCCAGAGGAAACCCACCAAGCACGGGGAGAACATGCAAACTCCATGCACACAGAGACGGTAATGAAACCCGGACCCTGGAGGTACAAGGCAACAGTGCTAACCCAAAAGTTACTTTTATAAACTGTAAATTTTACCACTACCAGAATATGGGAATGATGTTGCAAAAATGTAGAATCCTCAAAATATATTGCATACTATTATTATGTTTGGTCATAGAACAACATTAAAAACACGTGATTATGTGTATCTGTGCTATTCTTTGCTTATGTGATCCATTTTTGTATTTCTTGCTCAGTCATGTTTAGGTAGTTGTTTAAAATGAACTAAAATTCAGTTTATCATATTGCCTGTCTTGTGCTGAAAAAAATTATATGTTACTCTATACTGCACAATCCTGAGCCCTGTAAAAAAAACAGCAAAACAAATGATGGCTAAAATGCCTTGAGCTTTAGATGGTTAGTAAAATACCTACAATATCTTCCACTGTTCAGGTTCGATATATTATATATGACATTTCCGTTATTTTAATCACCACTTGTATTTTAGCTTCAATAATCCCTACTTGTTTTGATGAGCAAGCAACCCAAATACAATTCCTCTGTACAGTAACCTGCATGCTGTTTCCAGGAGCTATCTAAGGGGACTATTTTTAAACAGGATCAACTGACTGGTTTACCTGACTCTCATCCAGCTGGCTGTCGGTCGGACTGGGAGAGGTGGCATCCTCAGTACCCTCCTTTACCCCCTCATTGCTCTCTGGTGACAAATCAAGAGCTGCCATGCTGGTTGTGGCCTCTGGAAAGCAGAAGCGCCGTCATGTGATAAACTGCAACAGATGCAACCAGTTATGTTACCTTGTCTGGAAAAGTAGCTGACCTTCTGAATCCTGGACCGGCTCCTGTTCTGCCTCTGTGGTCGTCACTTCAGGGTTCTCATGGCTGTCTTTTTGATCTGGTTCTGGATTTGGATGCTCTGGTTCAGGAATGGTCTCCTCGTTGCTAGCGTTAGGCTGCACTGTGGGAACCTGGGGCTCTTCCTGAGGCGCATGATGGAATTGCTCCTCCCATTCCCTCAGTTGCTGCTGGAACCAACGGTTGTCCTCACGGACGTAGCGTTTGAGTACGGGTGGAAGGGAGTCCATGCCTTGCAAAACCTGTCCTGTCTCGTTGTCTGTGTCCTCTGCCGTAAAACACAAATGAGACGGTAAAACAACCACTAGTTCAGAATATATACATGCGCTGGATGTTGTACGACACTTGAAAAAACCTCCAAGAAATTTTACAGAAAAAGCTCTATTGATTAATACAAAGCAGCCATTTCAAAAATCTTAAACCCCACCAATAGCATAAACATGACATAGTATAAACATCTCGGAGTACAACCTTATAACTCAACACACCCCCGTTAGCAGGGGAGGCACAGGCCAAACGCTGCCCTTTATAGTGTTTCGAGCAATCCACTATCCTGTTACCAACTGATATACTAAAAATACAGACTATTAATACCAACAGTGCGATTTCTCTCCTACTTTTTCTATGCTTGAAAAAACTACTTCTTAATTGCCAAAATATTTTCATGCTTGGATTAGAAAAATAGAGTTTAAGCCCTGCAAGAAGGTGATTATTTATTTATGCAGGGTTTTTGGTTGCAAAGAAGCTTGCCTTGCATATAAAGTTATTTCATTTACTTTTTTAAAAAATATTACTGTCCATATACAGTACATTTAAATATGATACTTTCAACTATGTAAGAGACATAAAAACTATAACAAACGCGAAGAAGCCTTTCAAATAATGAAATGGTTATGTTCTGGCTGAAAATATGATCTTTATAAAAAAATAAATGACTGTAAACAGATTACTAAAAAAATTAAAATCAAATCCACTTTATTAGGAACACCTGTACATCTAGTTATTCATAGAAATCCTATTAGGCAATCATATGACAGCAGCGCAAAGCATAATATAATAATGATTTATATCTAGTCTATCAGGTACAGATCAAGAGCTTCAATTAATGTACAAATTAAAACATGGTTTTCGGCATGGTTGTTGTCGCCAGATGGGCAAGCTGGATGTGAGGGCAGAGGAGAATGACCAGATTGTTTCAAGCTGACAGGAAGGCTACAGTAATTGTACCACACTACACATCGAACCTTGAAGTGAATGAGCTACAACAGCGGGAGACCACATCAGATTCCACTCCTGTCACCTACGAACAAGATCCTAAAGCTACAGTGGGCACATGTTAACTGAAACTGAAAGGGAAAAGATTGAAAAAAATATTGCCTGTTTTTTTTTTTTTTTTTTTTGCATATAACAATTGTTTCAACTCCTAAATGAATGTTCTGAGCATCCTCCTAGTAAACCACATGGATTATAATAAAATGCTGCTTAACAGCCCCCTTTTTGACTTTCATAGTAACAAGTCTATAAAATGAACAGCTGGCAGGTGCAAAAAATATTTTAATGAGGAGTAGACTATGTTCGATATAGCACCTCCAACTACATAAGTCAATACCTGCTATGAGGTGTGGCAGTCCGTCATTAATGTACATGAGGCAGTAAGCACTGGCATTGGTCATTCCGCCATAAGAGTCCCGCACCAGCTCCTCCCAGGACGACTCGGTCACCATCACATCATTGTACTTGAGCCAGCGTTTATGAGAGTGATCGTAGATGTAGGCCCAGTAATGACCAGCAGATGCCTGTCCCTCATGAACAAGAACTGCATGTAGCCTATACGGTACCTGAAAATACCAAGAGAAATATCAGTCTCAGTCTCACTGAGGTTGGCAATATTTTTTATTTGAAGATTTTCATAAATCAAATAAAACATTCACCCCATTTTAGTGGCTTTTACTCATTTCGAGCTTTCTGGCAGATAATTTAGCTTCTTTTTAGAGATAAATTATTCAAATTTACAGTAATGATCTGTCAGTAGAACAAGACAAGCTTGAAATTAGTTAAATAAGTCTAGAAACATGCTTTTTATGCTGATCTCATATGTGGTTTACTGTAATCATAAAATATGGAATACTAGATAAATGTGACTATATTCAAGATTGTTATATATAGATATGTTTTGCAGTGCCCATTAGTCTTAGGTTACTGTTAAGACAAAAGTATATTTTTTTAAATCCCTGCTGCATTGTTTCATCCATTGAGCTACAGTATATTAAAGCACAACTTATAACATGAATATAGTTATCTTGATCAGGTGTGAGCGAAGTTTGCTTAGGTATATTTTTATATAATAAAAAAGCTGTTTATTTTTTTACTTTTAAAGGCATTCTTATTTTCCTTTAAGAATGCCTTTCATTAGATAAGAAAGTACTGAAATCATTTTCAAGCCTGGATCGATTAGCTTTTGTGAGCTTGGAAGTGTTGTGGAACAACACAGCAGTGGACATTGACTATGACACAACCACGATTGATCATTTGTGTAGAGACTGATGTGACATCCTGCATTTCCCTGACTTCCAGTCACAACCGGGTCTTGATATGGTAAACTATTTACATGATCAGCAATAACATTAACACCACATAACATTACCACATTATTAATGATTATCAGTTATAGACCAATAAACTGGTGAGAGGATCATGGGCACCCGAGGCTCATTTAGGCCTGTGAGTAGCAGAAGCCATCCTGTCCAGTCAAAAAAGTCAATGCACCACAGCTTACTAAAAAAAGGCAGTTCTGGCCATGTATCAGAACCGCCGACATGCAAAGAACTCTGGGTCGCCGACCTTGCTTCCAAATTCCCCAGATCCTAATCCAAAGCAGCACCCATGAAACACGCTGGACGAATAAGTCCAATCTAAGGGACCACAACCAAAAGCGTACAAAATATCCACTACTAATGTCCTGTTTTCAGACAACACATCATCCACCCAAAAGTCTTTTGGTATCATGGCCTTAAGGGTCAGAGCTGCCCTGGCAGACAAGTGGAACCTCAATGTTTTTTAAGGTATATTTCAGTCAAAAACTCTGCTGTAGCTATAAAATCATATTTAATACCAGACTTATCACATTTACTACTATTATACAGACTAGGAATTATATGACATTAATGTGTGGTGCTCTGGCAAACAAGTCAGATGTGGCTGAATTCTAGTAAACAGTTAAAAATTAAGAAACAATTAATAAATAAAATCAGTAATTAATAACGATTAGATTTGTGTCTATAACATACACTGATACAACATTATTACATAAAAAGAAAAACTTTATGTCCCCAAAATGAAAAATGTATGTAGTAATATTTCATCAACAATTTAATAACAAAAAACATAACGTATAAGTTAAAAAATAACTTTGGTAAAATGTTACAAACAGCCAAAACACAGTATTTGTGCTAATTTAATTTTTGGTTTATGTTATATATATAATGACTAAAATGTGTGTGCCAAAGAAGCTACTGCTGAAGTTTATGCAAAATTGAAGTAAACAATCTTGCTTTCCTAAAAATTTCAAGTGCCTACAGTAACTTCAGCCTTTTTGGAGAGATGATTTTATAAGTGCTCCAATAATGCTCATTTATCAGTCTATCAGTGTTTAACTGTCTCGCTTGAAACTATTATAATTTAACAGTGATTGCATATTTCTTAATGAGTATTTATACTAAAATTGGTGTAAGCTTATAGAAGCATACAGTATGACCTGCAAAAATTGTTGCTTAAATAGTTTTTTTGGTAAAAGCTGAAATGCAAAAAATCTGTAGTGTCTGTAACCATGTCAAATTCATGTTGCAATATCAATATAAAACAATTTAGCATTTTACTTTTTCAGTTTTTTTGTCTTTTCATATAAATCTAAACTGGCCAAGTTTTATCTAAATGACAATTAAGATCATTGAAAGATTTGAATTTAAAAAAGTTACGAACACTACATACAGGGGCACAAAATTTTATTTTTCAAACGTGTTTTTTTAATCTGATAAAAATAGTAATGTGTATGCATATTTACAAAAAACAAAGCATGGATTGAAGGATAAGAAGCATTAAGTATTATTAAAAATGGAGTTATATGATCCTATCTAAAAATTCACTTTTTGATATATGTGAGACACTTTTTTAACAACAATACCAAAGGCTGAGGTATAAATAAAAGTCAAAATGTATAAAAGTATAAAGTATAAAAGTGGGTACAAAATAGACATTGTTTTCATAAATGTAAGTTATTTTTAAAGTTAATTGTTAAATTACAACCTAATTACATAAACATCAGTTAATTTCAGTAGTCTTGAATCTTTTGTCCATAACCCTTTTGGTGGGTATCTAGACATTCTCGGGGGTAACTAGACTCTGTTTCTTCTTCTTCTTTTTTTGTAATCATATTTTACAATTGTGTTACACAGGTCTCAGAGCTCCCCTGAAGTGTGTGTGTGTGTGTGTGTGTGTGTGTGTGTTTGTGTGTGTGTGTGTTTATGTGTGTGTATTAATTCTCCACCAGAAATTCATCTCAGACAATGCATTTTCATACCTTAAGCTACCTTTATTTCACTACTCTTCCAACCGCACCATTTCAGTGTCTATGTAAATTAACTAATGCTGAGCCCCACCCCAAAGGACCAGGGTCACTTTAGGGAAAATCCATTTGGCTTGTTTAAGCCCTGACCAATACAAAAACTAGCAATGGAAGAAAACGTAAAAAAAATTTTTTGTTTTTTTTCCATTGCTGGTTTTTGTTTGTACATGCACACTGGAAACCCATCTAAATGACTTAGATGAACAATGACAATAGAAAATGACTTTTGCATTCTAGGCGATAACTTTACTATAGGGTTTCATCCTGGTGAATTTTCCCCCAAAAAAAAGATCTTTGTGAAATCTAACAGCAAATTCTAATTTCATGTCTTCATGAAAATGTTAGAATTTTTTTTTTTTTAAATAAAAAGACTTAAATGAGTTCATTTGATTCTATATCACAGCAGGATACTTATTAATTCCAACTTATAATGTATTTACTCTAATGTTTTTTTTTTTTACAGTTACACTACTCTCTACTTTGCTAAGTTATGACCCAGGCCAACAAAAATGCTGGAAATCTTATTAGTTATAATTACAATTACAAGCCATACAAATAAGCCTTAATTGTGCATTAATATTTAGTTAGTTTTTAACATTTCTGTCTATGGCAATCATGCTTGCACAAACACAAACACCCGCACAGTCACTGAACTTTTTGAAATAATATAGCATTTTGGTCACAGACTGAAAATAATGCCACAATGAAACGAAGTGGAAGTCTGTAGAGCCAAGGGCTGTTTTGGAATATAGACTTTACCTGACACAGACTGTTATCTGAGTACATCCCCTCCAGAGCCTGGCTGACCTTGTCAATGCTGGCCTTGAGCTCTGAACACAAGGAGAGAACAGCGATCAATAGGGTGCACCCGAGGCCAGGCTCCTGATACACTCAAACACATTAGGATATCTGCTGGAAAATAAGGCTGTGCTCTAATACAATACGGTAAAGGGCACAACATGTGGCCTCATGAACAACAGTCGATACTGCAGAGCTGAAAGGAACAAAACAGCTTCTGCAATGCTGGTGGAGAACAATGATTGCTTTTTTCTGTTTTCTTGTAAAGGCAGAGGTCTAGGTAATACTTCACACCGAGAGAGAAAAATGCCGTAACTGTCTGAAAGCCAAGAAGAGGACGCACCGTTGATGCTGTTCTCCGCTTCGGCTCTCCAGCGCTGCAGGCAGCCCCTGACAAAGTGTAGCTCCTCCTCGCTCACGCTGCTGGGCACTGGGTGCTGAGGCCAATCAGCAGGGGGTCTACACTGGGTGAAGGGCTTGTGGATGGGTGTCCTCTGGTTAGAACTCTGTGTGCAGCCTAAATCATCTGATGAGCCTGCATCATCTGCTTCTGTTTGGCTAACAAGGGTTACAATGCACATTCATTCAGTTATTATTTCTTCAGGGTTCTTGCAACAAAAAAAAAAGGTCATGCAATGGGAAAACATTTACCGCTGAATTTCACCACGCTATGCCTTAGAACTGAATAAGGACTCAACACGTGACATTGCACGTGTACATGTAGAAGAGGCGGTATGTGTTCACATTTAAAAAATAAATACAAAAATATGTGGGGAAATCATAAGTGAAATATTAAAATAAATGTGTTACATGTGAAAAAACTTAATCAGTTAATTGGTAACAGAAAATTATTTATTAATTGATATACAATACATAATCCACGCATGTTTCAAACATATGATTGTACATAATCAGGAAAGAACTTTGGACTCACCCTATATAATATGTGACGTGTCTAAAATCCATTTCGTAAATTTCATATCAATCAGATGATTATTTACATGTGATGCTCAGTAAAGTCAATTAAGTATTATTTTCAATATTGACAAAACATAAGAAAAACATCAATATTTACGATGGTATTACAGGGATGTATCGACGATTTGTTAAATATATCTTTTAAAGCTCTGGCTTACTTAAATCAGATATAATGCAGGGTAACCAGATAAACTGCCCATGCAAAAAGAAGTTAGATTGTGGGGGCCAATCTACAAATAATATTTATGTGAATAATTAATGTATGCAAAGTCATGGCCAAAACCCTATATACATGCTTTTAGCATGCACTTTACAGCTAAATAAAATACATGAATCTGGGATCTGTTACAGATCTGTGGGATCATACAGAACAAGTAATACTATATGGTCAAATTCAAATTTTATTTGTCACGTACACAGTACACAGTCATACACAGTACGATATGTAGTGAAATGCTTGGTCATATATGAATTATTAATATATGTAATATATTCAAATATTTGCCCTATATGGTGCATATACGAAATTGGTCATTTTTAATGTATGTATACATCAAACCTCCCAGCTGTTTGAATTACAAAACTGCACAAATCTGTATCTAACACTACTGTTTATTTTTAATCAAAATATAATTTAATTTAATACCAAATACTGACTGTATTAATTACTCTTTAGTGCTCTTTTAAGAATGTTCTTTTATGTCAAAGTAATTATTTATTTAACACATCTTTGCTTATGATTTTTTTTGTTTGTTTCCAAAACATTTGTATAGTACTGTAAGGAAAACATTCGTTAGGTTTTACTGAGCATGCTGGAGAATATGAGTTCTTTTGGTAACTTTGTCACACTGTCCTTTCTATTTTCATGCAAAACTTAGAAACTGACATTAGGTTTTTAGTTTATTTCTATCTGAAAACTGGTCTGTCATGTATTATTTTGCTTTCTTTACAGGCATGCAAATATCATTCTGTAATTTCATTTTAAAAGAAATGATACTTTTTAAAGTGTTGTTTGGAGATATTTAATGGCTTTGTATGCAATAATGCAGACATAAACATATGTAATAAAATTTGTACTAAGGATAAAGATAAAGACTTTCACAGTACTATATGTACAGTATAGTATATTCAATTCAATTCAATTTAATTCATATTGCGCTTTTAACGGTGGTCATTATCGTAAAGTAGCAGAATTCAAAAAGTATTAAAATAAGTTTGAACAATCTGAGGAGTTATATATGACCTATTCCTGAAGCTTAATTATAATATGAAAACCTTTTTCTGATATATTGACCTACACTTATATCCATAACATGATGACCACCCTGTATTTAATACAGCCCTGACCTGTTGAAGTACAGTATGTAGTCCACTAGCCCTGAAGGTATGCTGTGGTATCTGGCACCAAGCCACTGTACCAGGTCACCATATACAGTATTGCACTTGTTTTTCCAGCACATCCCACAAAACCTTGGTTTGACTGAGAAGTACTGGAGAGTTTGGCACCTTAAACTTTAAACTCATTGTGTTCTTTAAACCATCCTTCCAACCATTTTTCAGTGTGGCGGGTGAATTAAATGCCCTATACAGCATAGGGCATCTGTATAGAGCATCTGCTGAAAGAAGCCACTGCCATCAGGTAATACTATTTCCATGATGGGGTGTTCTTGGTCAGCAACAGTTAAGGTACAGTAGGTGGTCAAAGTAACATCCTTATGAATCCTTACCCTAGGCATTTTTAGCAGTGGACACCAGTAAGCATCGGCACCTTTACCAGTCAGCAGTGTCCAAGTGTTTCGACTCATCAAACTTTTTAGCTGTTAGAAATTAAACGAGCTTGATCCTACGACTATCCTTTGACAGAAAACTTACAGGAACTTCCCCTGTAAATGGGCTGTTAGTGCAGAACTGATAACAAATGAAAGCAAATGCATTAATATGAACCTGTGATTTGCCTCACAGTCAGGACTGCTGTCTGAGCAGCTGTTACAGAAAATTAAGCAACACTTTATGATCAATCAGAATTCAAGAATTCAACAGCACGGTACATTTAAGTGCAGCTACACAGATAAACCTGTTATGTTAAACATGGTGACTTTCTATGTTAAGAATTAAGGAAAGAGAAATGGTTAGTGTTGGCACTTGCCTGGAGTGTTCTGAGCTGGGTTCTGTGTGTGCAGGGATGCTTGCAGGTCCGAATGAGGTGGCCACCGTGCTTGCATTTGTCTGTTTTGAGGTGGCGAACTCCAAAACATACTGCAGCATGTCTGCCAGCGGGTATTTGTTCGGCCCGGAACCATAGTTTTTATAGCTTGAATTAAAAGATAAAGCCAATAAAGCTAAGTCAGAGACTGTGTAACCTTTTTAAGAAATCTGCAATTACAGTACTGAAAATTGTGAAATTTATGCCTGACCTTTCAAGCTTCTGCTGAAGAACTGTTAACTGGTCCTTGAGCCTTTTTACCTCTCCTCTTCTTCCATGTGTCTGTTCAACATTTCTGTGAAGGTACCTATTTCAAAAGTATTAAAAAAAATAATGGGTGCTAAATTTTAAACACAAGATTTTAAATATTTCCCATCCATTTTCCCTATTCCAAATTTTAATTTTCATTAAATGTTAAGGTTGTGAAGTTTAGTGGTGGATCTGCATGTTAGTAACTATTCAGTAAAACTAACATTAAACAGATATCATGTAAGCTACCATTGCAGATAGAGGTTGTCAATGATCAATATACCAACACTATAAAACTAGCATCTTGTTACAGGTTGCTGTTACACTTTCAAAGAAGTAGTTTATTCAACTGTGCCAATAGTATACTTCTTTTAAAGAAAGTATATATAGAAGTAAGTATGTAAGTTTGTATGTAGAAGTAAGCATGCTTTTTTTTTTTTTACTTCTCAGAGATATGCTAAACAAATGTACAAAAGTATTTTGGCCTATACTTGTCCTTAACATTTTCATTGAGATATGCTTGAGAAAACATTAACTATTATTGTTTTACTCTATTATACATAAAGTTGGAGTGTGCTTGTATTGCTGTATGGAATAGTTTAGAGTATACAGTATAGTACATCTGTAATAGTCTATAGAGTATACAGTATAGTACATCTGTAATAGTCTATAGAGTATACAGTATAGTACATCTGTAAAACTGAATCTTATCATTTATGTACATAGAGTTGTTAACTCACACAAAAACTGTTAGTGTTTTCCGATATTTTTCCTTGTACTATATTAACCCCCTCTTTTTTTTTTATTTCTTTAAGTTTTTTTCACATAGCAATACTGCCTGGGTTTCTAATGTAGATGCAGGTGAATGGCTCTTGCTCGATGACGTATTGGCAGATGACAGTAGTCGTTCCAAACCCTCATATATTCCAAACGATTAGATCTACAATCAAGAACTTGGAGCTTCTGTGGAACCATTTGTGAATAATTTGGCCGTATGTATAGAAGGTGCTCCGCATTGGCTACTTTATCCCAGGGAATGATCTTTTGATGAGGCTGACTTTATCACTGGTAATCTTTTATTTAAGCAATTTTATGGTGATATGAAACAAGCATTTAAAACATGGTGTGATATGAAACCAAAATAATCTAATAGAAAGCCCACTTTACATGCTACCCAGGCTAGTTTGCTTCACTTGCAATTGGTTAAAGTGAAGGTCATGCCCCTGGAGACTCTGACAAGGTTTTTGGTAATGCTTTGACTGATGAAGTGGCTAAGTGGGCCTCTAAGGAAGCCCCTTTGTCTGCTTATAATTATAGGGATAGAGTTTTTAGGGATAGAGTCTTTTCTTTGATGATCTCATTTTGTCTTCTAACATTGATCTACCTTTCCTACAATTCCACTCTTCACCTTAGGATTTGTATTTCTGGTCATCCAATAAGTGATCACCCAGCCCAGATTTGCTGATTCTTGATAAGATTGGTCGCATAACTTGTAATTCGTATGCCTGAAGACAGATTTTAGATTTGTAATGTCAAACAAGCTACACTTGTTATATTGGACTCATGATTGATTTGTGCTCGGGCAAATACGCAAGGACATATGATGTGAATGTGATTAAACCTGATGGTTTGCCCATGCCTACTACACCATTTCAATGTTTACAAATTGATTTTACACACATGCCACCTGTCAGAAATCTCAAATACATGCTTGTAATTTTGGACAGATTTTCCAAATAAAAAAAGGCATTTCCATGTTCAAAAGTAAATGCTTAAATTTTGGCTAAATTGACAGAAATTTTATAAATTCTTAAGTATTGATTGGAAATTTCACATACCCCATCAACCTGAAAGATCTGGTAGGGTAGAATTAATGAACATTTGTGAAATAAGAATCATACCCAATTTAAAATGATACCCAGTTAAACTTACAGTAACTCCTAGCCTTTGAGGGACAACCCTAGTGTTTCTTTTACAAGTGATCTGGCTGCAAGGATGATAGATATAAGGACGATAGATATCGTTCAAAAATGTTTGATACCAGTACTGATACTGATAGCAGTGGTAGGTTTCTATTCTGCCATGCAGAAGGCCTGGGTTCAGTTCCCACTCAATACCCAAACCCCAGCCACTGGATGCAGTGCAGGTCCCATGCCGAGATAAAATGGGAGGGTTGTGTCAGAAAGGGCATCTGAAATTTGTGTGCCCACGTTGGATGGTCCACTATAGCAACCCCTTGATGGGAGCAGCCAAAAGACCAACAACAACAACAACAACAATACCAATACCAATACCTTGTCTTTGATACTAATTCCTGGACACTTTTTTTTCTATGCTATTTTTAGACTTTTTTTTCATAAAAAAAACAACAAAACAGAAATACATTTTACATTACGGTACATATCTTTGGTTTTACTTTTTAGCTTCTTGGGAGGTTTATACACTTAAAGTAGTTTTATAACATAATTAATATACACCTATTTAAAATTTTTAAGTGATGATCTTTTGGCAAATAATTTTTTGCTAAACGTTATCTGCTAAAAATGCCTATAGACATTTTGTAATAAATGATTGCTGCGTTTTTTTGTCCCAACACAGTGCTGCTTTCTGCTCTTAAATGTATTGTACACACATTCAGTTGTCTGTGATTGCACAGACATTATAATTTTTTTATTATTCCTATTGCTGTATATTATGTAAATGTAAAAGTTTTTAAAAATTCCCTTATTTTTTTGTAATATTGAGGTCAAAAGCAGTCGTATAAGCATTTCACTTCATATCATACTGTGTATGACTATGTATGTGACGAATAAAATTTGAATTTGATTTGATTTACTCCTACTTTGGGATGCACACCACTGTCAAGTCACTCAAATATAGTGATACACAAGCACTCTGTACACATTTCTGCCTCTCTTCCTTTGTCTATATTTGACTACTCACTCTTTCATACCAGGTAATACAGTATTGGTGAAAAGTTTAAATCCCAGGAACGGTTGGAGGTGTC
Organism: Clarias gariepinus; assembly: GCF_024256425.1. Taxonomy (NCBI): domain Eukaryota; kingdom Metazoa; phylum Chordata; class Actinopteri; order Siluriformes; family Clariidae; genus Clarias; species Clarias gariepinus. The sequence continues at coordinate 10,925,558 of NC_071118.1, read as the reverse complement.
ACCTAGTAATAATGTTTGGTATATTTCATGTTTCTCCTATTGGGCTCATTCTCCTTTGTGCAGCCAAGGTACAGTATGCTTCTTTACGATTGTTGCATCAGGCATATATTTTTTTTTATATCTGACGTCTACAGTGTGTGTACTGTGGATGCATGTTTGTGTACACTGTCATGTATTTTAACAGTTCAACAGTGTATTGATGATGATGTGAAATAAGAGCAGTATGAAGAATTATCTGTAAAGGAAGAAGCATTTTGTTGTCCATTTCCCTTGAAGCAATGATGTTAAGTAAAGCATAAACCACTGGCTATAACGCTGGACTCCTGATACATCAAGCAAGCCGATGCCAAGCAAAGCATGTGAAATAGGGTTTTATTTCCAATTAGTTTAACTGTTGGAGTTAAGGTTCCTTTCTCTCTCAGTCATTTAACAGGGGAGAAATTGTAGAGAAGTACAGCATGTTCATGGGCAGCCAGGGACTGATTTTGTAGAGGCTGAATGACACAAATTCTAATCTCACCCTTCCCAAATCAAGTCTGTGTTCATACTGTGTGAGTGTTCTGTTTTGTTTTGAACTGCCATGTCAATTTGAGTTATATGTTGGTGTTAATACATTATTTGTTTATAATTTTTGATTTATAAAAATAAATACAGTGTGTTCCTCCTCATGGATTGGTCTTGTGAAATTTGTTATACGTGTCATGCACTGGTAATGTTCATACAGTATAAGTTACCTTCAAGTCTACTTAAATTACACTTAGGTATATTTCATCTATAAGAAATTATACTTTATTAAAAGCGAAGTATTACTTATTAGGTAAACTAATAGTTTCCTTTAAAGTATACTTTCCTAAACTAACATGTGAGCTAGAAATAAACAACTCAGCCATAATATTACCATCACAAAACATTATCACAATAAAATTGATTATCAATTATATACCAGTAAACTGGTGACAGGATCATTGGCACTCAAGGCTTACTCATGATCCATGATCCCACAGAAAAGTCAATGCAGCATAAATCAACTGGACACAATAGAAATGCATCAGGACAGCCAATGCATCATAGCCCACCAAGCACTGGGCTTAGCAGGCAAAAAGCCCAAAGCCACCTCCATATTCCCCAGATCAAGAACCCATGGGACACACTGGCCGAATAACTAGGACGTACAGAGGGCCTATGCCACAACCCTCTTTTGGAACCAAAAGATCCACTGCCAGCTAGATACACACCCTGGTCCCTCAGGGCATGACTCCACAGGACCTCTGGGGTGGGCTTGTCTCCACAGGATCTCTGGGGTTCAGTCATGCCACCTCCAGAGGTCCTGTGGAGTCATGCCCTGAAGGACCAGAGTTGCCCAGGTAACGTAATAAAATGAACTTTAATTATGCTTTTAAAAAATAGCCATTTTCATAAAAGAAAAAAAATGTATTGACTTTGTGAAATTAAATTTTATTTTATTACATGCCTTACCATAATTAAAATGATGATAATTGTGGTAGAAAAAATAACCTAGTAAGATAGCTAGCTCAGCATCATAACATAGATGGAATCATCATAGGTTTCATACTATATTACTGTATAAACAAACAGTAATAAAATAATCTCCTTGAGTAAGTTCTCACCTGTCCATGTAGATAATCTGGGGGAACTCCAGCTTTTTGTGTATCTTTTCTGGTCGTCCTAAAGACTGATTGAACTCAAATCTAGAGAGTTCGAAAGTCAACACTGGTGGCAGCTTCGAGAACCATCGCTGGAAAAAAGTTCCATACTTACACGATTCGTATTTGTACCATAAATTAGCATTAATATTCATAACATCAAATTGGTCAATTAGCATTTATTTATAAATAAATGCGAATTGACCAATTTGATGTTTGATGTGTCACACTGACCTCCTGTCCAGGTGACACAGTTTGATCACATTGTAGAGATTCGATCTCTGCTGCTACCATCGCACCCTCCAGGCACTCGTCCAAATTGTTGAACCCATTTACCTGCAGTGGGTACTGTCCAAACTGCTCAATGGTGGACAGGATCTTACCTGCATTCATCGAAAAACATTTTTTCAGTAAAACATCCAGACAACATATCTCCTCAATTATGAAATGCTATTTTTCTCTCACCCTCATAAACTCTCTGAGCTACAAATGTCCCATAGAAAAGCTGAACCATTGGGTTGTCCTGTTTGTCTTCTGGATTACTGGAGAATCAGAAAGACCATATATCAGCTTCTGTTATTTAAAATGAAATGATAAAAATAAGTTGGGTTTCATTTTTCATTTCTAAAAGCATACCTGCCATTAGCTGCCAGCTGGAAGGCGTCCTCGAGCCAGTCGAGCAGCTTGTGTGTGAACTCACTAACATCCTAAAACAGGCAAGCATGTTACCTCTCACACACTGCCTCCACTTAACCACATCAGTGAGTACCTTAACCATCTGCTGCACACATGTAGCATATAAAGGTGATAAATTAAAGAAAGAAAAACAACACAAAGTGTCTTAGTAAGATGTTGGGCTTCTAAGAGCTACCAGAATAGCTTCAACAAACCTTAGCAAGGATTTTACAAGTCTTTACAATTGTACTGGAGAGATGAACGCTGTTCTCCCCAAAGACACTTTTATAAAAGTTTAAACAAACATAATAAAAAAAGAAGGCTCTGAAAAATACTGCTCCAATATTGTGTCCAATATTGTGGATCACTTGAAGCAGTGGTTCCCATCTTCGGCACACCAGATTTAACTAAATAGCTTGTGGTGTGCAAATTGAAACGTAAACTAGGGAAAAGTATGTTGCAAAACAAACATTATCGGCTAATGAATTTTTACTAAATGGCAGTGAATTAATTAATGGTTTATCATCAACCTCTTTAGTAAGCATGCAAAGAGAAATGTTTATTCAATCTCAATGAGTACCCAATGGTTTGTTTGTCACTGGGGCAGAACCCTTGTCTTTAATATTTCACCTAAAAATAGGCATACAGTGTTCATTTAAAATGTCTAAAGCAGGTAAGTAAAATTAAAGTACTGCCTTGCTATATGCACCTATGCAAGATATGTATGTAGTATATCTAGGATATCTAGGGTTACATATGTAGATAGATAGATAGATAGATAGATAGATAGATAGACAGACAGCGAGAGAGAGAGAGAGAGAGAGAGAGAGATTGCTAAAGAGAGCGAGGCCATGCTTACTAAACCAGAGTAATTATACCTGCTGTGCCTCGCTGGTCCTAAAAGCATCCCTGAGCAGCTCCACAGCTGCGGAGGGGTCCACAAACCTGCGATTGGAGCCCAGCATTAAGGCAAAGAGGCATCGCAACTCCTGCATGAATGCTATGTTTCTCTTCTCCTACACATAAAGACAGAGACATATGGGAGTGTTACATATCCAGTCAAAGTGCTCCTCACGAAGACAACAAACAAGCGATCCCACCAAATATATAATCTAGCCGAAACGCGGCCTTATTCAAAGGTACTCCTAGAAGTACTCTGCTATCCCAGAAGGGATCTAAAGATCTGAGCGTGTCAGAATGTTTGTCAGAATATGAGCCAGATCCTCACAGGCGGCTGATTACTCACAGAGTGGCTCTTGCATTTCTCCAGCACGCGCTCAGACAGGCAGTAATTGAGCACCAGTCTGCGAAACACCGGCAGATGGAACAGAGACTGAAAACAACAAGAGCGAGAAAATTTCGCGTGACTCATGCATATCATCATTTGCTGTCATTTCGTTTTCATTTACCACAAGGCATATTCGTCAATAGAGCGTAATGGCTGGGGTGGATTTTGGGATGTAAAACACTCCGAAGTGGGTAATTACTGGGGTCAGAGCTGAAGTTAACATCAATGCTTTTTGTCACACAACAAAATGACTGGGGGCGGATGAGCTGTCAAGTACTGGAGCGGAGCTCATTAATAGTCGAATAGTGCACACATCTGCACCAATTAACCTACGCCAAGTTGGAAATCTGCTGCTCTGTTTCTAGCAAATCTGAAAAAAAAATGAAAGAAAAAAATAAAATAATGTAATGTAGATATAGCCAAATAACTATGTGTTTTCTATCAATTTAGTCCAATTAATGAAACAGAGCTAATAATAATAAAAATACAAAATTTTTACAACTTCCAGTTACTTACAATTCAGATATGTTACTGAATGTTTCGCCACTGTGTAAACTCTAATGTCAAAAATCCTAGTTTTTCTTTTTATTTCGCTACAGAGAATAAATAAGAACTAATACAATTTTGTAACTAATCGTATAATTTTAAACTTATTTATAACAAACACAGGCTTTAGAGTTCAGAGCAGCACATATCATGCTGTGCTATTTAATTAGCTCTACAGTCTATCAATATCAATAAAGTCTTGAATTTCAACACAGACATCTGAGAAGCCTGGCTAAATTCACTCCGGAATGGCTGTAATAAAATTAGAGTGGCGAGATGCTTTGGCATCAGAAAGAAAGAGAAGCTCATCTTTTCAAGCCTCCTGTCATTAGCAACAGAGGTAATTTCATTTGCACAGTATGGCTAGATTACAAGATAACAACTAAGATAAGAACGTTGAAGAGTTTTTTTTGTTCAGGGCAGGATATGAGGTATGTGTATTCAGGCTGACATCATAGGAATACCTCAGAAGATTAAAAAAACAATCCATCACATACGTATGTAGTATCAAAGCTTCATAATAATGTTTATTGTTTTCTCAGTCATTTTAGATAAATACACTACTGTATGCAGACGTCCCTATAGTCTCTATAAGTGCCCCTATAGTAGATTTCTTTATTGTATATTCATTCAGTGTGATAAAATATTAGGTATCTATTCACAGTACTTTTATACAGTATTGTGTAAAAGCCTTGAGCCACCCCACATTTCTTCAAAAAGAAAGACTTTCTTGTATTTTTAAAAAAGTAATCTTGTGGAATAGTCCTCCGGGCTTCCTGAAGGACGCAATTGTTTTTTTCCCAGTTCTCAGTTCTTATTTTTTAGTCCAGTCCCTGTACCTGACCAAAACAAAGTTTCAGAGCGAAGTTTTTGTTTGTTAAGCCACATAGTGACCTATAGTCATTTAAGCATGAATAACATCTAACTTTAAACATGAACCAGTGAGAAACAGGTGCAGATGATGACAGATGTTCAGGCTGGTGATTAGTATACTGGTGACACTGAATGCAGAGTGGTTGAAACAGACGAGAGGGGAAATGAGGTCGCTGCTGAGGTTGTTAAATAGAAAAGCTATTTAAAATTTTTTTTTTTTTATGAGGCACTTTGAAACCTGTCGAAGTAAAACATTTTAAAAATTTAATTAAATTAAGTTCATCAAATGTGAAGAAATGGTGGTGGTGCAAGACTTTTGCATAGTAATGTATATTACATAACTAGTTTACTTTTGTGATTTAAATTGTACTATTCATGTTTTATTTATTACATCACTCTTGAATTCTTGATTCTGATTGCTTAGAAAGAAAGGATTAATCTTTATAAATGAAACAGATTTATAATACATTAATGCTTCTGTATTAACGACAAAGGGACCTGTTTGCATTGTGTAATTGCTAAGACTGAGAAATTTCCAGGAGGGAGACTGTTATTGAGGAGTTTGTAAAGCTGAAACTTTACAATTTCTCACAAGAAAAAGTTATCAGGATGGAGATAAGCACTGCTTCCTAACACCTGGCTGTTATAATAGGAACGTACTTGTATACTTATGCTCCACAGCATAAAGTAACTATAAACAGATATACATTAACTATTTACCAGGTGTATTTGTTGGCACATTGTTGTGGTATAAAAGAAATAAACCACTTTAGCTCTTGCGGTTGTTGGAAAATAGTACATTCAGGGTGGTAAGTAAGTCTACTATATTACACATTCGTTTTAATGTCATTTATATTAAATGTTTATGTATTTATGAAATTTATTCAAATAATCTAATCTTAATTCATTCCCTTATTTATTTGTAAATTTGATAAGGCAATTACATGTTTTTATGTTCATATTCTTAAAGCAAAAATGGCAGAAAAAATATAGGTCATGGGTAAAACACCAAATATAATGACACGTACTGTACTCAGAGTGATGATGCATAATGTAAACAGTATAGTTTAGATAGCAGCCTACCTGGATGACTGCACTGAACCAGCATGTATTTCCTACATTGCGGATGCCCACAGGCCATCCCTCCTGCCTGATCCAGTCTGCAGGACTGCTCATATCCCCTGATGCCTCGTTCCTCTTCCTCTTCACACAGGCTGCATTCTCCTCAGCACTGGCCTCCAGAGCCCTGTGCAGGATGTCAAGGAGCATATTTTTCAGTCATAGGACCTGCTTTAATTCTCAACATATGGGTAGGCTTTTAGGAAAAGGGAGAATACTTGTGGAGCTCTCTGTCCTCTGCCTCGGCCCGCTGAGACTCCTGAAGACTGAGTTCAATGGCGGCCTGCAGTTCATCGTTAGCTGCATCTACAAACAAGGTTACACCAGTCACAGCTAAGAAAATGCTTGTATTTAAAATCCAAATAAATTAGAATTTTTTTCCATATTACAAAAGACTGATAAATAGAATTTCCTGTAGGAATACTTTATCTGTTCTTAGGCAGTTTGTCTCATAATAAACTCACTATATACAGTAAAGTGTTAGGGCTTATTACATGAATTCCTAATTCTGATTGGTCAGAAGGCACTAATCATATTTGTATACAAGCTGCTATGAGAGTAGCGTAGGCAAATCACAGACACAGATTAATGCACTTGTCTGATTATGATCATTTTTATAATAACAACACATTTACATGGACTTGTAAAGCAGACTCTCCACATAATTTAAGACTACTTATTACTATTGTTTACCAAAGAAAAAACAATGTTTTGACAGATGATTGACAACACTAAAAGTAACTTTAAAGTTATAATAAAAAATTATTTTATAGAAAAATATAAATTACAATATATAAATGCTGTTATAGAAGAATTAGAAACTTTGTAGTATTAACAGATTATTTCCAATAATAATACACAGTAGTTTTCATATTTTTTGCAGTTCAGTTATGGGAAAAAATGTGAAAAAAATGTGTTAAGCCTGTCTTGAAAATTATTTTTTGTATATTAATATTTGTAAACAACTCAATGTGGAGTTTTATATTTAGAAAAAAGTAATATTATAAAAACAATAATAGGACAGAACCTAACAGTATATGACAGTGTTTATAATACAGAACATATAGTTTGTTAAATGTATCCTGTTCTGATCTTACTGCTGTGTTGAACAGAAGATTCTCTGTGATGCTCTGCAGGTGGAGCTTCCTTAGGTACTTGCTCCTCTGCTGTTTGTGTGGTGAGAAGCCCCACAGCATGGCTAATGTCCCCCTGACTTTCCTGCAGATAAAATAGTTAGGTATTAAATCTGGTATGGTTTTTATATTTGTGAAATATACACAGTACTGTGCTAAAAAGTATTGAGCCACCTCTCATTTCTTCCTAAATAAATTAAATGTTTTATTATTATGTTATTAATGAATTGATTGATGTACCTTAAAGAAATGGAAACAAATGCTTTACTGTGAAAAGCTGCCTAAAGATATATATTTAAAAAATTGAATGCTTATGTAACAACCTCAGCAGCCTCATTTCCCCTCTCTGTTCCAACCATTTAGCATTACCAGTATACTATTAGCCGGCCGGTTTCTATTCTGGAGAACTATTCCTCAAGACTACATAAAAAAATACAAAAAAGGCTGACTCGTTAAAAGCAAAATAATAAGAAATGACTGCTGACTTAAGAATTTTGTACATTACTGTAAATAACTGTAAGGACTGGCTTTCATAAAAATGGTGTCAACTGCGAGTCTGGTCTTAAATTTCAGGTCACATTTCTTTTCATGTTTGTGGTGTTAGCTCACAGAGCAAGGCTATGGGCTTAAACCTACATTAAGGACACGCTGGAGAATCTGGAGGTCTTGAATGCCAGTGATCTCCCTCAGCTGGTTAAGCAGCATCTGATTCTGAACAAACAAAGAAGCAAATAAAAAAAACTTATTCATCTAATTAATTTTTTTTTTTTAAGTAGGGCTTTGTGCAGAGCTTTGTAAAAAAAAAAATCACATTACACTGTTCTATGTGAATTAAAAATGTATTACACAGAATAAACTCATTATTACTAAACATTTATGGCCAATCTGACCATAACAATATAAGATACAGTATATAATACCCAGTAGAATAAGATTTTTCATTGTTGCTCACAGTAACTAGGAGCTGAATGTTACTGTGGAGAAGCTAATGTTTGATTTATTATTAAAATAAATAGAACTTTTAATTAAACTTAATTTTGTAGTACATGTTGCATTTCTAATCATTACACTGATTTTTAATGCTTTGTTTTTCCTGCCATTTTGTTTAACAAATCTAAACATAATAATACATTATACATATGTTACTTTAAATATTTATGTATGTATTTCTGAGTATTGTGATTGTGGATATTTGTGCCTTATACCACAGCATGGTTATACCACAGCATGGTTAAATATTGTTTCTGATTGCTCAGAAGGTGTTGGCTATTTTTGGATAACAAGCTATGGCAATGGTGCAATATGGCTGTAATTCTAATAAAAAGGTTATATGAATGTGAGACTGATATATTATAATTCACAGGGGTTGGACAATGAAACTGTAACACTGGCCAATTTAGTGTTGGAGGATTCATGGCTAAATTTGACCAGCCTGGTGGACAATCTTTATTGATTGCACATTACACCAGTAAAAGTAGAGTGTAAAGGTTTAATTAGCAGAGTAATAGCACAGATTTGTTTAAAATATTGCAATGCACGCAACATTATGGCTGACATACAGCATCAGAGTTCAAAAGAGGACAAATTGTTGGTGCGCGTCTTGCTGGCGCATCTGTGACCAAGACAGCAAGTCTTTGTGATGTATCAAGAGTCTTGGTATCCAGGGTAATGTCAGCATACTACCCAGAAGAACGAACCACATCCAACAGGAGTAAATGAGGACGCAAGAGAAGGCTGTCTGAAAGGGATGTCCAGGTGCTAACCCAGAACGTATCCAAAAAACAAAAAAACACAGCTGTCCAACTCACTGCAGAATTAAATTTGTCATCAGCTCCACAGGGTCAATGTACATGGCCGAGCTGCTATAGACAAACCTTTGGTCACTCATGGCAATGCCAAACGTCGGTTTCAATGGTGCCAGCAGTGAAAATCTTTGGCGGTGGACAATGTGAAACATGTAATGTTCTCTGATAAATCCACCTTAACTTGGTGGCTTTCCCACATTTGGGAGAGTTACAGTGTGGAGAAGCCCCAAAGAAGCGTACTGTACCACCCAGACTGTTGCATGCCCAGAGTGAAGCATGAGGGTGGATCAGTGATGGTTTGGGCTGCAATATCATGGCATTCCCCAGGCCCAATACTTGTGCTAGATGGGCAGGTCACTGCCAAGGACAACCGAACCATTCTGGAGGACCATGTGCACCCAATGGTTCAAACATTGTATCCTGAAGGCAGTGCTGTGTATCAGAATGATAATGCATCAATACACGCAGCAAGACTGGTGACAGAGTGGTTTGATGAACATGAAAGTCAAGTTGAACATCTCCTAGGGCCTGCACAGTCACTAAATCTAAATATTATTGAGCCACTTTGGGGTGTTTTGGAGGAGTAAGTCAGGAAATCAAAAAAGTTTTTTCCCCACCAGCATTGCGTAGTGACCTGGCCACTATTCTGCAAGAAGAATGGCTCAAAATCCCTCTGGCCACTGTGCAGGACTTGTATCTATCATTTCCAAGACGAATTGATGCTTTATTGGCCACAAAAAGAGGCCCTACACCATACTAATAAATTATTGTGGTTTAAAACCAGGCATTTCAGTTTCATTGTCCAACCCCTGTATATAGTTTGAATGATCTACAATTTATAATCGATTATTACTGCGGTCTTTATATTACATGAGTTACATAATAATAATAATAATAATAACCATGATCTGTTAGCATTTTGATTTTTTTTTAGATTCTTTTAGTTGTTCATGGTGTTCCGCACATTTCCACTGTTATGCAGACGACACTTAATTCTATATCAGTTTTCGACACTACCATCCCTTTCCCACTAACTCCATCTCAGTTTGTGTTGATAACATAAATGCTTGGATGACCAGTAACCTTCTCAAGTTCAATACTGATAAAACAGTTGGTTCACCTAAAAACATTGCTTCTTTCTGTACTGATACTGTTAACATTTCCGGGACCTTGGTTAGACCTTTCACCACTGTTAAAAATCTGGGTATAACTTTTGACTCTTATCCTTCTTTTCTACCTCACATTTCGTCACTAACTAAATCTGCCTTCTATCACCTCCATAATATAGCTCGTCTACGGCCCTTCTTAGGCATCAAGGATGCTGAGACACTGGTTCACGCTTTTTTTACTTCTCGACTTGACTTCTGTAATTTTCTTTTCTATGGTCTACCAAATACAACATTAAATAAGCTCCAATACATTTAGAACTCTGTTGCTAGGGTCCTCACTTATTGAAAGAAATCCTCACACATTACTCCCATCCTACACAAACTTCATTGGCTCCCTGTTTGCTCCCACATTCAATACAAGATTCTTCTTATCACCTTCAAAGCACTGCATGGTCTCGCCCCCCATATATTTCTGATCTTATTCATACTTACTCCCCTGTTCGCACACTCCGATTTGCAGATGATGGTCTACTGTTAATTTCTCACCATAGACTCACCTGCACCTACACTCTGGAACTCTATTCCCAAACAAATCTGCAACAGGATTTCAAAACCCACCTTAAAACATATCTTTTTCCCTCCTGTTTTCCCAATCTTGGAATTTGTGATTAGATAAATGCTATGGGTTTTATGTTTATCTGTATTTTGTTTTTGTTATTTTTCAGATGTCTCTTTCTATGTATAAATATTTCTGTTATTGAAAAGGGGCCTTGAGTCTCCAGTAACAGCCTTTTGTATTGTTAAGTGAAAGAGTTTGTTTCTCTGGTACATTATTAAGTCCAATTACTGTACCTACAAGTATGGGAAAAAAGTTAGACGAACAACTAAAGGAACAATCACACACTATAGGCAATTTGGAAAAAGCCAATGTCTGTGGTCTGTATCATTAAAAAAACTTCAATATTGGGACCGATACCAATAGCTTGACCTAGATCACAATTTTGTAAGCTCCAAAACAGAGCGTGTGTAAACAACTCCTTGGCATTTCATAATATAAAATATATAAACATATATTAAAATATCATATATTATAGAAGTTCAAAAGGATGCGGTCAGCTGGCATCACCTGTTTCCTCCAAACCATAGTCTTTTTTTTTCTTCAAAAACTTCGGCCCTCCCTGACTGGTAGTAGTCATGTTTGTGGGTGGGAATTGGGTACGACTAAAGTTGGGAGAAAATCTGGGAAAAAAAGTAAAAACTAAAAAAAAAAAAAAAACGTCTGTTGTTCTTAGCTCACCATTTACAGTGAACGCTGTTTTTGCACATTGTTGTTGCACAACAGGTTTTTTTTATATCAACAAACAAAAAATGTAACATTAAACAAGCCAGAATTGAATTGGGAAGCTTTGTATTACTAGATGGCTACTATTGTAACTCCATATAAATACAGTTTAGCTTTATATCTACCTCTGTGTGGCTGTAAGCTAAAGCTACAGTACACTAAAACAATATCTAATTTTTTTTATCTAATAAATTTGCTTGAGCATGCTAGTTTAAGTTACCAGCAGCCTACCTAATACATTAATGTAACATTTACAAACAGCTGTATATAAGGGGACATAAATTAGTTTACTAAATGTTACGTCAGTCACAGCACTGTCTGTTAATATCAGAAGACAGGAATCGAGTAGTGGAGAGATTACAAACGCAGTTTTTGTAAAGGTAAGCAAACTTGAGTGATGAGAGGAAGATGTCTGTGGTCTTCTCTTCCCGCAGTTGAACTGATTGATCTTAAATTTATTTCTAGCGGACTCAGGTGTTATGTAAATTTTATCATGTGGAAAGTGATGTCCTTAATAAAATCATGGACAATTACACAGTAGTGTAAATACATTGTGTGACGCACTCCATAGTCACGCCTCTTAAAATACAACACACATGAGCCATGTCTCTGGGCAGTGTCTGGGCATGGTGAATGCTTGCTGGCTCACTGACATTAATTAAATTTACTTCTTAGGTATCGAATTTGGTACCGAATTACAAGACGTTTTTCGATACTTGGTGGCATTAAAGCATTTCGGTCAGTGCCAAAAAAACATATCAAAGTTTGGTACCCAGCCCTAGTGGTCTGTGGAAACCAGAATACTAAAGCAACTATTATAATAAGGAAATTATTATAATTTCCCTTTGGGACTAATAAAGCAATCTATCAAAGCCACTCACCAAGCACATGGAGAACATACCAACTCCATGCACACAGACCAGCGGTGAGATTCAAACCTCAAACCCTGGAGGAGAGGTGAAACTTCCATAATTTTGTTTGATTGTGTAAAGCTGCTTTGCGACAATGAAAATTGTTAAAAGCGCTATACAAAAAAATAATAAATTGAATTATGCTATTGCAAGTATAACATCCAAGCTAGAATGTTTACTGATTCTATGGGTTTCCACATTTAGTACAAGTATAAAACCTCTAAGATCTATTTAGCAAACTCTTGAGGAACCCTTTTCCATACAAGCAACACTTGAATCTTTTTGTAATGTCCTTTATCTGCTTTTTCAAACCTATTTACACAATTTCATTGCTTGTTGCTAAATATTATAACATCTCACATAACTGAACATTATTTGGTAATTTGTCTTAAAAATCTTAATCAAATCTTAACTGTTATAACTTTTTCAGTAGCTACAATGAAACTAATAAAAAAGGGGTGAATGTACAATAACAAAGAATGTAAACTAGGTTGTGAGGCTGCTGAATGTATAAAAAAAAGTATATTTTTCTAAAATGTTACTTAAATTAAATAATAAAAAAATATTTAAAAAAATCCTTTTTTGTTGTATTGTTTTTCTTTCAATTCTAGAACATCAAACTAATGCTGCATATTGCAGATTGTGAAAATGAGCTTGCAAAGTCGTACAGCAAAACACTTACGTTTAAATTGCATATGAAACACTCTTACAAACTTTAGCTGCATCTTATTAATGGCATTCCTTGTTGTAAGCCCATAATTCATATTAGTAATTCATTAAAGCCCTTGAGCACTCTTAGGTAAAAGGTTTTCATTGTTGCATGCTTCTGTGGAACATTTATGCCCCGTGGCATAGGTGGCATGTAAACATTAACAGGCCAGATAAGAAAAGCATGAACGCTGAGGAGCTATATAAAGCAGCTCAAGCAGCAGGTGGGAATGTCAGATTGGCGGTCATGGTGGACCCTGGGAGCTGGAGACATATATGGCAGGCTGAAGGCCTGGAAGTCCTGGCTCATGCTCTATTTTAGGCCCTGACACAGATAGCACCTCTGTTTATGACGCCCCTCATTCTGGCACCAGGGTTTGGTTGATGGAATGTTAAGAAGAAAAGAAAAAGAAACAGTCACCTGTGACATACGTTATTTAAATATGACCAGATAGTCATATAATAGTTTTATATATATATATATATATATATATATATATATATGAAAATAACGCACTTTTTCAATTATTACTGTTGGATAGTGTGAGACTGATAAAACATGCAAATGTTGAGGTGTTATATATATATATAAATAAACTTTAGGAGACAGAGAAAACATGACCTCGGCATTTCACTTATTTTATGCACTCAGATACCAAACCAAGTATTCATGATGTTTTGCAACAACACACCATTCAGAATGAATCACAAACAGGTTAATATCAGCACTTAAAAATGACAGCAATCACAAAACTATGACGCGCACCAGTATACGAGGTGGATAAAATGAGCGCAACAAAAAGCGCACTTCTCACCGCACAGTTTTGCCCGTGTTCGCAATCCTCTTGAACTCTCATGGCGGGACAGTCTGATTTTTAATTTCCCCCAAATTTCTTCGTCCGGATTCCGGAGTGTGACCTACTCCATGGACAACTCCCGCCCTTCCACAGGCACATAGACACCGCGCAGGCCGGGCTGCGTCCCCACGCCGCGCACGAGCAGCAGCACAGGTGGCGCACTCACTGAACACTTTATTTAGTAACGCGCGGGTTTGGACGGGAATGGCGTAGAAAAAAACAAACAGAGCAACTCAGCAACTGTGTTTAGTGAATTGAATCACTCTTTTACAACATGAACATTTAGTTTAGGATGTGACCAACACTGGTGGGACAGGTTTGTAAATCTCATGTTCTCTCTCTCGTCTAACTGTATTAATGCCCTATTTAACATATGATTTCAGAAAACTTAGGTTGTCTTTTAGACAATTTAAATGTAAACACACCCCCTTTTCAAACTTATATTCGACAAATATTAAAAATTTCTGGTAAAATAAGACGCCCATAACACCAAAGAGAAACACTCAATCTTAATTATTTTTGTTTTGCCTTTGGTTTATGAAATTAACAGAAATAAGAGTGAAAACTACCTTTATTTGTCTATAAAATCCCCTTCTACACTGCTTTCACTAGTGCATGAATGGAGGTGTACATGAAGGTAGCCATAACATTAAAACATCTACTGTAGGTTTTTGGTTCCCCTTGTGCCACCTCTGGGCATAGCTCTGCAGGGCATCTGGGGGTTTGCTCTGGTGTCTGGCGCCTGAACATGAGCAGCAGATCCTTTGGGTGCTGTGGTTTACAGGGTGGAGCTTTCGTAGATCTGCTTGTTTTTCCGGTTCTTGATAGATTGCCATCTGAGGAATTTGGAGAACAGGTCAGTGGCCTTGGGCTCTTTGCCTGCTGGGTTGCATGTGAGGCAGGCTGTGGTGCACTGGGTGTTCTGGTGCCTTTCTATCATGGTCAGCACTGAAGTTTTCAGCGATTTGGGCCGCATTGAGTTCTCTGCAGGATTGAACCAGATGGGTTGATCTTTGTTCTCGCAGGCCTGGCTGAACTGTGTGTGCCCATGATTCTGTCACCAGATTGCTCCGAGCTGATTTCTGAACTGAGGAGAGGGTCTGAATAAAATTACATGTTTAAAATTTCTAGGAACAAAACCTTAATTATTTTTCTGATTATATGACCCAAAAAGTAATAGCCAGTTACATTTTTAATAAAACCTTGCATTTTCTTTAATACATATTTACAATATGAAATAAACAATATTTGAATTATTATTCCATTATTAACAACTTTATATTTGTCATAAAAGGCTATCAACAATAAACATAGATTTAAACATTAAACAGGATTTTCTGCATTAAAAATAAATAAATAATACTGAGTAATGTTATTTGGGAAACTTGAAAGTAAAATAAAATACTAATAAAAAAAAGCAGACAAACAATCAAAAATAAAAATGAGTGGTAATGAGCAAAATCTAAGAAACAAGCAAAAATGAAGTATAAAATAAAACAAATAAATAATGTGAATTCTAAAGCAGCCTGATCCTTAACCACTTATTTGAAATTTCAAGTCTATTGTATACTGGATTTCATCACCAAAGAATTATGCTTATGCTCCACATAATCTCAGAGCTGTAAGGGGGAGTCACTAAAGATGTCAGTTTCCTGCTATCAGCTTACCATCAACATAGAAAATCAATACACAGCTACGGCCAGTGAATGTTTTGTTGCCTTTCAACATCGCACACGTGAAAGCAGAGATGATTCAAAAACGCTTTAGGCTTCTTTTGCTTTCCTAATGATCACATTTTGCCACTTTAAGAGCAAATAGTTTCATTACTGCTGCACGGATAAGCTGGGATTCCTTTGTTCTTTTTTTTTAGCCACTGAAAAAGTTATGCCTCCTGTTCTGCTGTTGTGTGTCTTCCTCTCAGGTAAGACTTTTAAATATTTCAAATATCATAAAAACAGGGAAATATGTTTTAATTTTACATGAACATTTTAATTTGTGTGTTGGATGTTTCTATTGATTGAAGTAAAATTTTTCACTGAGCCACTGTTTATTACTACAAAAAATCCTCTTAAAACAGATACTATACCAATGTTCAAAAAACGGCCATCTATTTGACTACATAAAATAATATTTACATATTTTCACTATTGTCATCAGTTCACCAAGACAAGTTTGATTCTTGAAACCTTTAAACAAGTAACGTTAAAAAACTTATAGCTCTTATTTCTTGTGCTCTTGGCTCCAATGATGGCAAGCTGTTCAGTGTCACAAACATGCTTGCTTATTTTATTTCTGATGCTGTTAGATCAACTAAAAAATTTACAGTCTAAACCGTCATAGATCCACTTACTTTCTCATCACATACTTTGTTTTTGAGTTAGGAGGCGTGTCTTAATATGAATTCATTCAATTATAATAGTTCCACTTAAATTTGTAGAGTTTTTTTGTTTGATATGTCAATGATGTTCTTTACTGTATATCATTATTCGTTATTTTATAAAACTTGTCATCGAGATGATTGACGGACTTTGATGATTTAGACCCGAAAGGAAGTATAATGCAAAACCTGTAGCTAGTATTTTACCATTAAGCTATGTAACGCTTTAGTCTTTTAAACACCACCTAGTGTACTGTATATTGGGTGCTTGACAACATTACCGTTTTACCTTAAAACTGGAACGCTTAATTATATATTACAAAAATGTATATTCTGAGTGTTTTTTAAACATCCAGCAGTTATTAATTTACAGTTGTCTGTTAAGTGATTTGTCAGGCTGATTCTGTCCCTGAGAAGCCAAAAAGGTCTGCACTGAACCAGCTGACACGCACACTGCTGCGCCACTATGACTGCGGGGTCCGGCCCGTCATCAACTGGACCAGTCCTACCACAGTCTACGTGGACCTCATTCTTCAGTCTGTGCTGGACGTGGTGAGCATATTTATTTAGCAAATTATTCCAGTTCACAATTTATTCCTGAGTAAATGTCTCAAATACAAACAGAATTACTTTTGAAATAAAAACCTGAATTAATTAAAATCAAATTGATCAAAATTCACTCACACACTCATCTTCTATACACTTTATCCTGTATTCAGGGTTGCAGGGACCTGGAGCCTATACCAGAAGGCTTAGGGCACGAGGCAGTGCCAGTCCATTGCAGGGCACACACACGTACGCACTCATTCACACACTTATATCTTTGGATTGTGGGAGGAAACCAACCAAGCACGGGGAGAACATGCAAACTTCATGCACAAAGAGACGGGAATCGTGTCTGGTCGGGAATTGAACCCGGACTCTGGAGGTGCAAGGCGACAGTGCTAACCACTACACCACCATGCTACCTGATTAAAATTCATTTAATCAAAATGATTAGATAGTCCCTGATAGTTCTGAAGAGGAACCAGACTCAACAGGGAACCTGTCCTCATTGGGGTGTTAACAGATAGTAGGGAGTGACCTGCAGACATACTGTGTGTTAAGCGGCTGGAAGTTCAATATAACAGATGATGTCTTGTTAGAATTACTTCCAATAACTGTGCCTTAATTGTTTTATTTATTTATGGTACCAATTTGCCAGTGGTTGGCTTGGAGCCTTTGAACAAGTTCTTGGGTGAAAGAGATGCATCTTTCTCTACGCACAATTATTCATGAACACCACTTGCACATTACAAGAACTGGGAGTTATTGCCACATCCCCAATGCAGTCCGGACCTCACTCAAGTGATTTCCATGTTTAGGTCATCAATGGAGTTCCTGGGAGGCCAGCATTTCAGACGTGAATCAGGCAGTTTGTTCATGGCTTTACCATACTAAGAAAACTTTCTACCTTGATGGTATCCAAGCACTATTAAAAAGCTGGGGTTAGGTGCATTAGTGTACCAAGGGATTAAATAGACAGATACAGTAAATACTTATCTCTCTTAACAGTGTTCTGTTATTCTGCACTACCAAAAGTCCTGGATTAAAAGTAACATTTAAAGAAAAAAAGTGTATGCGTTCTTAAACTGAAACCTTTTTTAAGTAATATATATGTTACTGTATGCACTCTGAAATAGTGTCAGACACTATGTCAGAGTCAGATACATTTTAGAGGAGGTTTTGCAAACAAACTTCACAGGTCAAGCACATCTTGGCTGATGGAATATACTTTGAGTAACTTTGTTCAATACTGTTATTGACCAGCTGTTCAACTAGGAATACAAGTAATCTAGGATTCTCTTTACAGGATGGACAGATGCAGAAAGTGACCACAAGTATTTGGTATCGTCAGGTATGTATAATTTTTATCAGTAAATTATGGTTCATATAGAGGTGACACCTATTACAATACCTAGGTATTGTATTAGGTGGAGCAATAAAAAAAATGGTAGATCTGATGTGGTGTAATGATGTGATTGGATGCAGATTTGGAAAAGCAATTTATTTTTGGAACTGGAAACGCTTCCATATAAAAAGATTTTCCTGTTTCTTCATTTGTTAGAGTTTATTTTATTAGATTTGTACCATATTGTATTTGGTATATTTATTGTATTTACAATGTAAGATATTTATGTGTGAAAGAGTTTAACTCCAAAGTGGTTCAATAAAAAATACAATTTAAAAGTTTCAGTATTAATATGGGTACGGGAAAAAGTAGCATTGTGCCGAATTTTAGTTTCATTAAAATCAGGCATGCCTTTGTACATGGAGCTATTAAATTAGCTGAATATTAAATCCTATCCTCCTTTTAATTTCAGATCTGGAAAGACGAGTTTCTTGTATGGGATCCTGAAGAATTTGATGGAATCACGGAAATATCGCTTTCCTCGGATGCCATCTGGGTGCCTGATGTTATCATCAGTGAATTGTAAGGACGCAAAAAATCTATATGTATTTATGATCCATGCTACAAAAGATTCATACAAAATACAAAATTTATTTTTTCCCTTTCTCTTTAGTGTGGATGAGGGCAAATCTCCTGTTATCCCATATGTATATGTCAACTCCTCTGGGATGGTAAAGAACTACAAACCCATACAGGTGGTCTCGGCCTGTGACTTGGAGATTTATGCCTTTCCTTTTGACAAGCAGAACTGCACTCTGACCTTCCGCAGCTGGCTTCACTCGGGTAAATTTTTTCTCCCTTCTGTTGGACGAAAATATGTTGTTTTAATTTAAGTGACTAATTAAATAATAAAAAATCTCCAATTTAATATCTATCTATCTATCTATCTATCTATCTCTCTCTCTCTCTCTCTCTCTCTCTCTCTCTCTCTCTCTCTCTCTCTGACCTGAACACATTCCATGAATTTTAAATTTAAAAAAAGCTCATGAATTTAATTACATTTTATTTCTATAGTGTGTACATCCATTCTCACAAATCAGCTTTACAGAAATCCAGATGTAGTGTAAGATACCTAATGAGCAAGCTAGTTGTTACAGTGGTGAGGAAACCTTTAAGATGACATACTGTAAGGCAGCTTAAGGATGAACCAGTTAAAAATCCACAGTATCGTTGCAGAATATTGCTAAGCTTTTTCTTTTAGGATATTCTTGGCATCTGTGTATACTAGGAGAAAATGGCAAATCAAGGCAGAGACGTGTGAATTATGATGTTTCTCAAATTCTACAGTATATGTACTTATCTAACTCTTGGTTGGATTCTTGTAGTGGCTGAGGTGGATCTAGCTCCTTTGAGGAGCCCTGAGGAAATTGCCCTTGACACGGAGAAGTTCATGAACAACGGCGAATGGGAGTTGCTCTCAGTGCTTTCGCATTATTGGAAGCTTAACTTGGGTAACAAGGATTACGCCCATGTCCAGTTTAATGTGAGGAACACATTTTATCGTAATCATTTAAACAAAAAGTAAAATTGTCAAAACCTCAAATTTTATCTATTTATTTATTTAGCCATTTTTATGTTAACCTGGGCCCATTACTTATATCTTCCATATTTTCTTTATTTGTAAATAATATTGTAAACTATATTGGTTTCCTCCCACGTTATGGGCTAATTGGTTTAAACACACAACATTTAATCTATATTATGTTCATTTAATTTCAAAGTTGTAACAAAACTTCAAGGGAGGTAATTATAAGTGATGCTGGCATTGTTGACATTATATAATATTAATGAAAAGTATAGACAGACAGTGAGTGTACAGAAAAACAATATGTGGGGGTTGAAATAGTTTCTATAGATAACTTTGCAGATTCATAATTGCACTTATGATCCCTGGAAATTGTAAGCATGCCAGAAATTTTCATAAATTTTCATTTGTAAAACGTTTTATCTGGCCCTTCGACTGTACATGTCACGACTGTACATGTTTAAATATGAATAAAAAAACCAGTACAAAAGCAATACTCTTTAAGCACTTAGTGCTTGGACCCCTAATTCAGAGGTACACTGTTCTATTTTTGTGTAGAAATTTTTGCCTAAAGGTTCACAGATCATTCAGTTAAGTTGACTAAAGTTGTAAATCATGACTAAGCATGAGCGTTACTTTCATACAAGAGCAAACGAATATTCAAAAATGAAGCTGGCAGGACAAAAAAAATCTACCAATTATCTAACGTGCACATGAGCATTGCATTTTTAAAGCATTCATTTATTCAGATTTATTAACAGCCTCTTCAGGGTGATAGTAGTTTGTTCATATACAGTGAGGTCAATAAGTATTTGATCACCCTGTGATTTTGCAAGTTCTCTTACTTAGAAATCATGTAGGGGCCCTACAATTTCCAGCATAGGTACATTTTTACTGAGAGACAGAATACAAAAAGAATACAGTGCATTCTCCTTAATACAGTGCAGTTGTCCTGTCCCCTGTGCAGAAAAACACCCCTAGAGCATGATGCTTCCAGCCCCATGCTTCACTGTAGGTATGGTATTATTGGGATGATACTCATCCTTCTTCTTTCTCCAAACACGGCGAATGGAGTTAAGACCAAAAAGTTCTACTTTGGTCTCATCTGACCACAGGACTTTCTCCCATGACTCCTCTGGATCATCCAGATGGTCCCTGGCCAACTTTGGGACGGGTCTGGACATGGGCTGACTTAAGCAGGGAAATCTTTCGTGCGATGCAAGATTTTAAACCATGACGTCTTAGCGTATTTCTGATAGTAGCCTTGGAAACGATGGTCCCAGCTCTCTTCACAACATTGATGTTGTGAATCCTATGTAGTTCCAAATAGGATTCAGGCCACGCCCACTTTGGTGTTCAATCCAAATACTGTACAGATATAAAGATATATGGAGCACTATGGACAGACATTGATTCAGCTAGTGGCATTGTTTTACTCTCATAGTGGATTGAGTGCCAAAGTCTGAGTCAACAATTTATAGGCACAATTATATTTTAGGCCAATTATTTTCTTTACCACTGCCTACTGTATTATTTTCCATGCATAAATGCAAAATTAAAAAAAAGGGCTTAAAGCTGCTGTTAAAGTATTGACCACTATCTGACAAGTGACACACCCATTGCACTAAACTCTGTTTGGCTGTTAGGAACAGTGTACTAATGCTTATAGATGCAGCTTAACGGCAGACAGCGTGCTGTGACGATGGCAATAATGAGACTGTCTCTGTGCTGTCTGATCAATGGGCTTCATGGTTGGTGAGATGAGCAGGCCAACGACTACGAGCCGCAGCGTAAGCCTCACTGCTTGCACCGGGGAAGAAGGCACACACGGGCACTTTGATTACCTTTCCTCCATGGCTCATTGGCACAAGCCGTTTAGGGATCCATATTTGCGTTTTCATTCATCGGCCAAATAGGCGGGATGGTGGAGGCTGTTTAAGTCGGTGTGAAATTGCTCTTTGTTGCGCTGTGCAAGTTTAAGCAGCCTTAAAAGAGGCAAAGTGACACGGATGGTTAGCCAGTCCGACTTTAAGCGGACTCTGAAAAAGTGCATCTGAGGGCTTTGTGCTGTCTTTTTCTGAAGCAATTACTGCAGCGCTCAAGAGGATCTGAAGTATCAGAAAGCTATTTTATTTCTTAAATGAGCACTTAAATTTATGGGTCTAGGGAGCTTTTTTTTTAGAAAAGGCCTCAGCTTGATCCCTTAGGTCTGTCTAAAATAAGACCCATGTTGACATTTTTTCTCAAAATGATACAAGATCAAATTGACCCAGTGCTAGGTGCGTGTTCAGGTTTTTAGACATGGGGTACGAAACATGTGGCAATAGCACAATACTCAGTCACCCATCACTCACTTATTCTCTATACCTTTTTTCCTGCACAGGGTTGTGGGAGACCTGGACCCTATCCCAGGGGCCTCGGGCCCTAGGTGGGGTACACTCTGGATGGGGTCCAATACATAGCAGGGCACAAGCACACACTCACACACAATAGGCAATTTGGAAATGCCAATTAGCTGACCCTAAATGGACTTTTTGCCCATGTGTGCATTTAGGTACTAATCCGCCGGCGCCCCCTGCTGTATGTCGTCAGTGTGCTCATTCCCAGCATCTTCCTTATGGTGGTGGATGTTATCAGTTTCTACCTTCCACCAAACAGTGGCACACGCATCACCTTTAAAACCAGCATTCTGCTTGGATACACCGTATTCAGGGTTAACATGATGGATGAAATTCCAGCAACAGCCATCAAAACCCCTCTAATTGGTATGCTATGAAACATCAACTGTCTTAATCTTATTTTCACAAGTGCAATACTGAAAGTGGGCATAATCTTTTAATTAACTAACATACATCACTCAAACTGCGATTTTGTCTTCTGTACCAAGCTTCTACTCAACATAGTCTCTATCACAAGGGATGCATTTGTGCTTTTTTGAAAATTCTCTTTGTCGCAGTTGATGGGCTCCCATTGAGCTACAAAATGTTTAGGAAGATGACACCATTGACACCGTCGACAAGAGCATTGTGCCCAAATTGACGAGAAACGGGATGTTCAAAAAGGTGTGGAGAGTTGGGTTCAATGATGGTGCAAATGCATTGCTTGTGATGTGAAGTCTATGTTGAGTAGTACCTTATATCAAAGGTACAGTACCAGTCTGGGTTGGTGTGTTGCAGGTGTTTTTTTCGTGGTTTGCATGGCTCTCCTGGTGCTCAGTTTGGCCAAGTCCATTTTTGTGGTGAAGCTGCTATATCACAGACAAGAAGAGGTCAAGGAGATGTCTATCTCTGCTTGTTTATTGCAAAAGTATGGGTCAACTGAGCAGACCTTCAGTGAGAGTCTTTTCACCTCAATGAGGACGCTGGATGACTTGGATCATTCAGGAGGTGCGTACAGTTATTGGAAAAGATAGATTCTGATATATGTCATAGAAAGTAATTTAATTGTGCAAAGTTCAAGTGTATGAGTGGATTGGCATATTGTTGTATTGGTTTTGTGTATCTGTGTGTAGGAATTCTAGACAACAACAATAAAATAATCTATTGTACAAAGTAAATTTGTATTTGTCTTAAACACCCAGGCTATGAGTTTGATCTCTCGTCTGAGCCGGACCTACTGTCTCTGACAGACACCCAACCCAGCCCACCACAGCTGGAGAAAATCCTGCAAGAGCTTACCACCCTCAAACTTTTTCTCGAGGAGGACGAGAACGACGGCATGGCTCAGGAAGACTGGCTCGCTCTCTGTTACAGAGTGGACAAGTTGCTGTTTCGCATTTACCTGCTGATCTTCATTATTTACTCTAGCACTCTTCTGCTGCTGTGGAATAGCTGGAGCAAATAAAGGGACAAACACTTTGAGAAACAACAATAAAGTGTTATTGTCTTAGCATTTATTTGGTTAAAACCCATTTTATATATTTTACATATCATTTTATATATTGGAACAAATTAAGAATGAGATCATAATAGTAATAATAATAATAATAATAATAATAATAATAAATATATTCATTTTAATCATTTTATTCAAATCAAATCAAAACAAAATTATGTTATAAAAACTAAAAGGTAATAACTAAATATATACATAAATATATGTATATGTACCACATGGGACTCACTGAGACATCCATGAACACTCAAGATTGTCCTGGTCTTATTTAAACTGTCCCATAGATTAGTTTTTGCATAGTTGTACGTCAATCCTAGTTTTCCTTGATTCAATCTTTATGGACCTTATGGAATTTATGGAATATTGTATACAATCAAAACAAACAATAAAATCCTCAAAAACATATTACAAACCTTTACTATAAGCAACATATCGTCTTTGGCTCATTGAGAAACAGATTTATACAAAGAAATTGAGTCTTGCTTTATATAGCAGGACATTGTCCAACATGGTCTTTATAAATGCTTTTTTTTTTTTTTTTCCAAATACAAAACGTTTCTTTTTTTTTAACTACACTATATTTGGCCATCATCATCATCACAATGGCTCTGAAACCCAGTTTAAAAATCCCCAAAAGAGTCCCAAAAATGATTAAAAGAAAGGGAAAAAATGTAATAGTCCAGTGTTTTAGACCTGAGTAAAATTATAAACAGAATTGTTTACAGAATTGTCAGATGAATTTATGTATATTAAATCAAGATGAAAATGGAACAAACAAAAAACATGTATAGTTGGAACTTTCATTACAGAGAACCAGGAATAACAACACTGTCCCAGTTATGTGAAGAGTGCTTTCTTTAAATAATTCAAACTGAATTTTTAACACATTACAAATCTTAACATGCAACTCTCCAAGGGAATGAATAAAACATGACGGACATGCTATTGTAGTACAGTAATAAACAACTGGGGTGGTGTGTTGCAGCCCGACATGAAGGAATTACTGTTATCCTGATATTTATGTTACCTTAAAGTTAAATGTTATTTTCCAGTTGCAGTGTATTACAGTATATTCAACCTAAGCACTTTAGCGGTGATTATGATTTGTAGTTCATAAATAAACATGTATTATTTTAACCTATTTATAGATACACCTAATATTGTGGAACATTGTGGAATAAGGCAACTCAGTCACTGTTTTCACTTACCTTTCACTTTCCTTCCTATCTCTTTTTTAGATAGATCAAAAATTGACCCAGTTGGTCATGTTTCCATAAATATGAAATAAACTTCCACTTACAGAAAACTCCCAAAATGATATATTGTTCTTTGTGATAAGAGCACTGTATCTGTTTGCTAATAGATTGTGTGGAGTCCAGCATAACCAGACAATGTACAGTAAATAAGCCATGACTATAGAAATAGAATATAGTAATTATATGGCATGGCTTATTAATGTAAGCCTGTGATTTGCCAAAAAATTACTGAGATATTTATTATTAACATCATGAAATATTTATAATATTATATTGTTTTATTAAAATGTATTAAAATTATTATATTATATGAAATAATGATAATGTGATGTATTAATTAACTAATATTATTATAATATTATAATAATTTCTATTATAAAAATGATACCAACATCTCATGAACAGTCAGAATTAAGATTGCAACATCACTGTAGTTTAACATGGGTTACAGTAAGTAATTCCAATAATTATGCTGGTAAATTATAAATAACCACAAAAGGAAAAAAAAACCTGTGGAGGATTTAAAGTTCAAACTAAAGCTAAAGAGAAAATACAGCTAAAACTAAATTTTTACTAAAGTCTTGTTTTTGTTTAAAAGGTTATTCTATGTGTCTACTCAATTTAAGCACTTAAGTGAGGATTTCTGCCATTCCTATAATTCTTTTCATTCTGAAATAAAGAAAAATGAGTATAATAATTCATCAAATGACTCTTTTCAGGCTTAACAAATAAAAAACATTCCTCTGAAACTGGTCAGGTACACGGACTGGACTGGAATTGAGACCCAGACATTCTTGTATTTTTAATGCAGTCTTGAGGAATCGTTCCACAGGTTTCCTGAAGGATTTTTTCTGGCTCTCATTTCCAGTTCAGTCTGTACTGTATATCTGACTGGTGTCAGAGGAATGTTTTCAGTTTGTTAAGCCACACAGTGACCTATGAATCATTCAAGCATTAAAAACATCTAACTGAATGCATGAACCAGTAAGAAACATGTGTTGATGATGACAGATGATCAGGCTGGTGATTAGTATACTAGTGCTGCTGGATGCTGAGATCTTGGAACAGATGAGAGGGGAAATGAGGTTGCTGCTTAGGTTGTTACATAAACATCATATTTTTAAATTGTATCTTAAGGCACTTTAAAGGCTGTTGCAGTAAAGCATTTGTTCCCATTTCTTTATTGTAATCTACATAATTTAACTTGATATAAAGAAATGAGGGGTGGCTTAAGACTTTTGCACAATACAGTATATCACCACAACATTACAAATTCTTATTAAATATTGATACACATCATTTGCCATTTTTTTACAGTAAGAGCATTGTACAGTATATCCAGTTTTCACGTGCTTACTGAAAAATAAACCACAGCCATAAGAAGGTCACCCCACTTAGTTTTCATTACACAGTGGATGTGAACTGGCTGCTCAGTGAAAAAAATAAAAAAGGAAAGAAAAAAAAAGGATAATTCAATTCCTCAACAAATTTCTGGTAATATTTTCCTGACACAAATCTAATTAGCTGACTAATGTAGAGTCTAATGAAGTCTCATCATGGCAGACCAGAGTATAGTATCTCAGTTTAATGTAGTAAGTGCTCATGGAAATTGTTTGAACTTGGCTGAGAAATATGACCCTGGCATCGTCACGAGCGGCTGTTATGGATATTCAGCCAGACAGTTAAGGAAAAATCATTAGCCATAGTACACATTTTATACTCCCTATTTAAGTCACTGAGTTCACTTTAAATAGGCATTTTAAAAAACTACAAAAATAAACAAATGGATATGCTTTCTCTATAATCTCTCTCTCTCTCTCTCTCTCTCTCTCTCTCTCTCTCTCTATATATATATATATATATATATATATATATATATATATATATATATACAGCAAATGATAATAATATGATAATATTTTATATTAATATAAAATTATAAAATATACATCATACTATATTTCTTATATTTAATAAGAAAAACATATCTTACAAATGAAGTTGGATATTTTTCATTTATCTTTTTTACCTGGGGTGTGTGTTTTTTAACTGACTGTGTGTAGTGTTTGACTGTGTCTGTGTGTCTGTGTATGTCTGTCTGTTTATGGTTCTACTTGTGCCCAGTAATAAGTTGGCACCATATTCAGGATGTACCACACCCAGTTTCCTGGGATAGGCTCCAGTCCTCCGTTGACCTTACACATAAGCAGTATAGATAATTGATGGATGGAAAGCTACTTTATTAAATTAAAAAAAATCTAAAATTAACACAATTAATGTTTAAAAAAAAAAACTCTTATGGTTAACTTGAATAAATCCCAAGAGCCTTTCACTGCAGAGGGCTTTTCAGTTGACTATTTTGAACTGATTCTGCCAAATGAAACAAAAACAATTTCAAAAACAAGCTCTCCGAAATGAGAACATTTATTTATGGCATAAAATTATACTTCAGTTCATTCTGAAATAAGAGATAAATAATAAGAAAAATGTGTGCAAATTTAATAATCCATCAAATGACTGTTCTTGGGCATTGCTCTTATGAATCATTTCTTTCTATTTTTTTTCTCATTGCGTATATTTGCAAAGTGGTCCCTGGAATAAAGGAAAAAAAATCAAATATTATTTGTGTTTTATGAGTGTAGTATTTTTGGACAACTAAGTAGTTTTCTATCAGTCACATTTGTTTTCCCTCTCTACAGAACAGGCTAAAAAAAGTCTGTTATTAAAGAGGTACATTTTGATTGTGTTTTGAAGTTCCCAAAGATGTAACTGTACCATTCAGTCATGAACCTTAATTGAATGTTAAACCTGCATCCTCCTCAATTACAAATACTTATGGGAAACAATTCCTACAACTAATCATTTTTGCATTTTAATGCTGACTTTAATAAATTTCATGTTTGAAACCAGGCATAAGCAGCAGGGTACTGATCTCTGTTCTGCTGGAAGAGGATGAGGATGAGGATGAGGGATGGCGACAAAGGAGGTGTGGTTAACAGCTGCAGCAGTGAGAGCTGATGGTAAACTGAAACCCAGGAGAGCAGGAGCCTGAGGAGCATCAGAGTCTTGGAACCTGCCTGATAATAAACCTGCAATAAGCATACAGTGCCTTTATCCTAACCCTCTGTGTTTAGGACAGCATGAGGACTTTAGTGGTGTGGACAGCACTCAGCGTATTTATGCACATTGCAGTAACAGCCTGCTCAGGTGAGTGTGGCTAATTAAAATTTCTCTCTTATTAGTGACCTAATTATATAGAGAAGATATGGATGTGCTAAATACTATCTCAAAAAAAAAAAAAAAAGCAAAATGTTTCAGTTCCTGGAAATATTTATCTTTTGTATCGCTAAGATATATTTTATATCGCAGTCTGAATGTAAAGTGCATACCTGGACCTTATTGATTAATCCTGAGTGTATTTCTATAAAGGTATGCAAAATCCACTTGTTCATGTAATATTTACACATTGAAAGTATAAAAGATGTTCATAATGGCCTCAGTTCAGTGGCAAGAATAAAAAATAGCAGCACTTTAGGATGATCATTAAATCGATACAGTGATTTAATGTTAATTGTATCTGGTATGGTTTGTATAAGTTGTTTATTTAAAATCATACTATATAATAACAGTATAATGCTGATGTAAGTTTTGGCATAAGAATACACTGGGATTTTAATGCAACTATAACTATATATATATATATATATATATATACACACACAAATACAAGTAAAAAGAAGAATATTTGGCACTAGGCAGAAATACCACTTTTTTATACTGAAAGCTTGAGTATCAGATGATAATTATAACCTTCTTATATATTTTTCCTTAAATACAATAAAATAAATGTAAACTATCACCTATAAATCTTTTACAATGAGGAAAATATAAATGAAATAAAAATGAATTTAGTATGTACAGTCAACGTAAAAATAAATAAATATTTACAGTTCCAGATTTGATTCTGAACTTTTCATTTTTTACATGATCAGATGTTATTGACCCTTATATTCATTCTGGGCATTGGATCGATACAATGTCTAGTAATGGGTACTGAAATATGATAGGTTGTATAGCATAGGAAATTTTATATTGTGTTTTTTCCCAAAGACACAAGCGACATTAACAGCCTGCGTTTATTAAAACTGGAATGGCTGGAAGTAATATTGCCCTAAAGATATTGATACAAGATTTTTTTTTTCAACCCTAAACCTAACCTGGTTCTAACATTGACTATGATGTCTCCTGTGAAGGACTTGGAGTGGGAAATATTGGAATATATTGTGTATTTTGGAATATTGGGAAAGTTTGGTTATACTTTTGAAAAACCACATGTATTTCAAATATGACGGGATTTTAGGACATTTGATTATTTAAACAGAATATTAAAAAATAATGCAAAGCAGAAACTGCAGTGTGTAAAAACAACGAGGACTATATTAAGTTGCATGTTAGTTTCCTAACTATTCCAAATACTCCTTGTGTCTTTAGGTTTTAGTTAAATTCATTCACAAATGTATATGTCTTTTGCACTTTTTCAGTTAAAAGACTTGGCAGTAACCCTGGGCGGTTCGCCAATGCCACTTTAGTGCGGCTGTCGGAGTATTTAAGTGCTGGATATAAAAAAGGAGTACGGCCTGTAAAAGACTGGCGAGTCTCAACCATGGTGGCCATCGACTTAATGGTCTATTCAATCCTGAATGTGGTGAGTAGAATAACTGCTAAACAGAAATACATATGATTATACAAGATTATTACTTCTTAATAATTTTGATTTATGGAAAAATGTTGCCTAAATATGCTATGTGTGTAATGCAGGATGAGAAGAATCAGGTTTTGACAACATATGTGTGGTACAGGCAGGTAGTATATAATGAAATAGAAGCTTATACACTTTCAAATGTAATGTACAAACCATTAAAATGCTATTATTATCATTATTATTATTATTATTATTATTATTATTATTATTCTTTTTAATCTTTACTTACTTGGGTGAAGCAATGGATCGACGAATTCCTTGTTTGGAATCCTGAAGATTTTGATGATGTTCGCCAGATCTCAATCCCAACTGCAAATGTCTGGGTACCTGATATTCTCATCAATGAGTTGTAAGTGCAGTACATATCCAATATTTCGGTTTACATCTTAATAATTGTTGTGACTCATCAGGGACATCTATATTGTATTAGGTCAACTAGTTCTGATTTAAATTACACAAAAAGACTTAAAGTTCCACTTTAACTCATCTCTGGTCTGGCATTTTGATAAACACCTCATATCTAAAAGTTTGAGAACACCTGACCATCACACTCATATGCCGTGTTGAACATATCATTTCGGATTGAGTTTTTCTTTTGCTATTATCCTAAGCTCATGTCTTCTAGGAAGGATTTCCAATAGATTTTTGAGCATAGCTGTGGGATTTGTCCACTCAGTCACAAAAGCATTTGTGTGGTAGCCTGGTGTGCAGTCGGTGTTTCAATTCACCCACAAGCTCTTCAATGGGTCAGTTCTTTGTGCAGGCTGCTTGACCTCTTCCACTCCGGACTTGGCAAGCAATGTCTTCATAAACCTTGCTTTCTGGACAGGTTCAGTGTCATGCTGGAACAGGTTTGGACAAAGACATTGTATACAATTGTGTGCATCCATTTTGTGGCACCACATGATAGCCAGGCATAATAGCCAGGTGTCCACAAACTTTTTTAGTGACCTAATTGTACAGAGAGGATATGGATGTGCAGAATACTATCTAAAAAAAGAAAAGAAAAATGTTCTAGTTACTGGAGATATTCATCTTTTGTACTGTATCTCTAAAATATCTTTTATATTGCAGTCTAAATGTAAAGTACATAACTGGACCTTATTGACTAATCCTGAGTGTACTGCTATTAAGGCACACAACATCCACTTGTCCATGTAATATTTACACCTTGAAAGTATAAAAGGTGTCCATAATGGCCTCACTTCAGCGGCAGGAATAGAAGCACTTTAGGATGATCATTAAATCGATACAGTGATCTAATGTTAATTGTATCTGGTATGGTTTGTATAAATTGCTCATTTAAATAGAATATACTAAGGTTTCAAAATCAGGAAGTTTATGCAACTATAGCCAAACCACAATCTTTAAAATGGTGGATAATAATATATATGAAAATTCTTTTTATAAATACATGTGATAAAAATAAAAATATTTGGCACTAGGCCGAGCTCTTCAATGGATTTGAGGTCACTTCTCTGTGCAGGCTGCTTGACCTCTTCTACTCTCGTCTTGGCGAACAATGTCTTCATAAACCTTGCTTTCTGGACAGGTTCAGTGTCATGTTGGAACAGGTTCGGACCTCTTAATTCTACTGAAGGGAAATCTTAATGCTTCAAAATAAAAGGACATTCCACACAATTGTGTGCATCCATTTTTGTGACACCACATATTGATATGATAGCCAGGTATTCACAAACTTTTGGCTAGATTTTCTTTGGGCATTTAAACTTCTATAAATTGGGTGTGACAGAATCATGAACACCCAACCTTATTTTTTGCTAAATTTTCACCAAAAGCTAGTCTAATCCCATATAAAAGCTAATGTAGCACAAATTTCTGAAAAAAGGTTAATGCTGGCTATGATAGAAATGTATCAGAACACTCAGAGCATCACAACTTGTTGTGTTTTAGAGCATATGAGGCAAAGAGTTTAAGGTTGTTTATCCGCCCGGCTAAAATCTGTATACCTGAAACTTTCTCTTCCATCTTTCTTGTCTTTTAACTGATCCATTGCAATTAGTCAAATGACTATTAAACAGTATGTCAAAATATTTCAAAGACAACAGTACAAATTGTTCAACACCACCACCTTCTACTGTATCGAATTACGGTTCTCATAATCCGTTATCATTTTATCATCTATTTATAAATTTCCCTTTGTTACATTTTCCTCTGTGGATTTATCCTTACAGTGTAGATGTTGGAAAGTCTCCTGACATTCCGTATGTGTACGTAAGCAATGAGGGACTTGTGCAGAACTACAAACCTATTCAGGTGGTAACAGCCTGCTCTCTCAACATCTACAACTTCCCCTTTGATGTCCAGAAATGCAACCTTACTTTCCAAAGCTGGCTGCACACTAGTAAGTTTACCTGCCCTTTATTACATAATAAGATCACCCCAGTATTTATGTCTTTCTGGAGAAATTATTTAATAAGTTTAATTAGGTTATATACATCTATAGATGTCAGGTTTACATAAAAATGTGATATTCGATAATGAGGAACCCAGTGCACTAACACTGGTTTATTATGTAAATTATTGAAACATTTTTTCACAACAAGGTAACACCGATTTAATTGAGTACTGGCAAAGCCGTCAGCATTGCACCTCTCTCCAGGAAGCTGTGATCAGTCTAAATGAAGTGACCTTTAGCATCTCTCGTCCTGTAGTTAATGACATCAACATCACGCTAATTAGGACCCCGCAGGAAGTGAAGGATGACAAGATTTTGTTCATGAACCAGGGAGAGTGGGAGCTGCTGCACGTCCTGTCCAAGTACAATTCCTTCAGTGTGGACGGTGATGACCACTATGCTGAAATGAAGTTCCATGTGTGTACCCCCTCATCCATGTACACTATTAGAATTTCCTGACTATTCGTAACTTACATTAATACCTAACCAGGGATAACTAACATTTAAATGCTAGTTAAACTATTTTCTTACTCCTAATTTTGTTGATCAGACATTACTGTGGTGGCCAAAATTTTAACATTTCATTTGCTTAACTTTTTTTTTTTGCTTGCATGAACCAGTGATTTTGCAGCTCCAGTGCAAAACATCAGAAGCCAAACATGCCTTTACTGATCGATCACATATGGAATGAGAGAAAAATTTGGCCAAACTGTTTCAATAAAATTCGACATTTCTAGTTTTGCCACCACATTACCGGTAAATTGCTTCTCATGCTGCTACCCTCAGGTGGTGATTCGCCGCAGACCGCTGTTCTACACCGTCAATCTACTTCTCCCCAGCATATTCCTGATGGTGATGGATATAGTGGGTTTCTACCTCCCCCCTGACAGCGGGGAGAGAGTATCCTTCAAGATCACTCTGCTGCTGGGATACTCCGTCTTCCTCATCATCGTCTCCGACACACTGCCAGCCACCGCCATTGGCACCCCTCTCATTGGTAAATGGTCCATCTTGTTTTGAGTACAAAAAACATGGAAGTAATGCTAGTGCTGTGTGAAGGAGCATGACAGAGTGAAACATTTGTCGTTAGCCATGAAAGCGATATGAATTATTACAGTGATGTGGTGGAAAATGTCTTCCTATATGAAACAAACTTGTGTTGAATTTATCTGAACATAACTACTATATTAAAAATATGCAGCTCTCTTTGCATATAAAGAGATATAGAAACTACTCATTAAAATCAGCAAAATTCCATACACCGAGACACAATGTAATCCAGTATTATACAAACGGAAAAGTGATGTTTTTCTTTGAGATTACAGGAAGTCCCTAACATACAAACGAGTTCCACTCCCAAAACTAGTTCATAAGTCCAATTTGTTTGTTAGTCCAATCAAGGTACTAGAACCCTAACTCAATTGGCTATGCATACTGTAAAACTAACATGTTCCATGATCTTGTCCTTGTTCTTTAGAATTGTGCAGATGATTGAGCGATTCATGTTAAAAAAATGAGCAATGTTTTCCCATTGTGCCAACCTCTCAATTATTTTAACTTTTGTGTCCATCATTATTGAGGCTTATATTCAAAAGTTTGTAACTTGAATGTTCATACATAGAGCACTTCTTGTACAAGAATGATAATGAGACAAGTAGGCACAGAAGCCACACCTCCTTTAGAGGAACTGACAGATATACTGTAGAGGCCATGTCTATACAGTATTTCTGTGATTGAAAGGCACAGGTGCCACACCTCCTTTATTGTGATTGACAGGCACATAGGCCACACCTCTTACGCTACGACAGATAAGTGTAGATGCCATGTTTCCCCTTATTTTGATTGACAGAAACACCTCCTTCATTCAGCCAGACAGGCACAGAAAATCCCCTCTTTCACTAGGACTGATAGGTACATAGGCCACACCTTTTTCCTGTGACGGACAGACACAGACACCACACCTCCTTCAGTAGGATTGAAATATACAGAGGCCACACCTCCTTCTCTTTAAATAACAGAGACACAGACATTATGCCTCCTTCACTGGGACTGACAGGTACATAGACCCCACCTCTTTTACTGGGACTGGCACATTAGCTATGATAAGTACAGGTAAATGTCGTTCACTTTTATGACTCATGGTTAAAAGTCTGTGGAGATTATCAGTCGTCCAGAATCATGGTATCCCAGTGGCAGCTAGACATGCTTAAAGGTGATGAAGCTGTTTTACTTCTCAACTGAAAGGTTTCATCGGTTCTAACTAATTGCCTTGGAGAGACAGACGTATAAACCTCAAAGTGAAGTCATTGACACCCTGATGGTCACCTGGTGGTTGTTGTTCCACCAGGCTTTCATGTGTGTCATTAGGGTCACTTGAGTCAAAGCATGAACAACTGTAAAACTGCCCCATGAGTGATGAAAGAACTGCATTGTAAGTGGGTGATAAGTGGTGTCTAAGTAAGGGTTGTTCCAGGTTGACGTAGATGGCTTCCTTTATTCCTCTTTCAAGCCATCAGTCTTCTCTGTCTCTGAATGTGGACATTGCCATCTTCAAAGGAGTGATACTTGTCTGTAGGATGCCAATGGACTGCTGAGTCTTATCCTCTCTTGTGTTATGCTACGCATTTTTTTGTTTGTGTTGACAGCACAGTATCCCTTCCAGTTCATCCCAAATGTACTCGATGGGGTTGAGGCCAGGGCTCTGTGTGGGCCAGTCAAGTTCTTCCACATAGTCATGTTAAAATAGGAAAGGGCCTTCCCCATACAGTTGCCACAAAATTGGAAGCAAAGGATTGTCCAAGATGTCTTGATATGTTAATGCATTAAGATTGATGATGAAACCTTCACCAAACACACCACTACAGTGGGCAGTCACACAGGAAAGGAAACAGAAGCCTCAATATTATACAGGAATCAACACATGCTCTCTCACCATCCTCTGTAGCACCAACTAGTGGTGATCAGAACCCTATGCTACTGGGATACAGATAATGTGCCTACAAATCTGGATGGAAAGCAGAAGGGAAACAAACACATTAAGTAATTACTCAAAACATGTGGTTATTTAAGCTGACTTTTTCATTAAATCCACGAAAAGATGCAGTAGGATTGCTTCCACAACAGACAGAGACAAAAAGAACAACAAGTGCAACAACATTGTCATGCCATATGTTGCTAGAATAGCTGAAAAACTCTGGAGGATTTTCAACAAACACAGCATCACTGTACTTTACATTTCAAACCTAGTAACGCCCTGAGGCACAAAGTTGTCCAATACAAGGACAAAACACCCAGATATAAGCAGAGTAATGTACTATATGCAGTCCAAATCCCAAAGGAGAGCACACAGAAACCACTACAGAAACCAAATAACCACTTTATAGGCACATGGTAGAAACAAGAGAGCCAGCTCCTCAGGACAAGACTCAGCAGTCCATCTGCATCTGAAAGACATGGGTCACTCCTTCAAAGATCGCAATGTCCACATTTTGGAAAGAGAAACCATCTACATCTACCTAAAACAAATCTCTTTAAATAAAGGACCTAAGCTTAGACCGACCAGGGCACTTACAATACCTGTTCAGACTCAGGTGACCCTAACGATAGACATGGAGGCTTGGAGTTAGAACTGATAAAAGCTTACAGATGAGAGGTACAGTAAATAATCATCAGAAGGTTTAAGCAGGTCCAGTTTCTACTGAAGAGCATCTTATGGTTAAAAGAAAACAATCCCATAAATTCAAATTAAGGCAATTTTTTAAAAATCACGAAATGTTTCAAATAGTTGCATACTGTAAGTATCATACAAACAGTATCCAAAGTGTAATGTATTGAGATGTTTAATGCTGTTTTTGTTTATGTTAGGTGTGTACTTCATTGTGTGCATGGCCCTTCTGGTGATCAGCCTCACTGAGACAGTGCTGATTGTAAGGCTGGTGCATAAGCAGGATCTGCAGACCCATGTGCCACAATGGGTGAAGTACCTAGTCCTGGAGAAGGCCACCATACTACTCTGCATCCGCAACAAGAAGTTCTGCTCCCTGTTGGCGCATGAGACTGACCTGCCACACTACACGGAGAATAACATGAACACAGGTGGGTATACAGAAAAGGTACTGTGGCAAAAACGTTTTTTTTTTTTTACTGATCATTAAAAATTTTTTTTTTTCATTAGACAAAATGAAATCTTCAGAGTTATTGATGATAGGATCAGTTAGGTTGGGACATCTTAAATTTATTTCATTCCTTTGTCTTACTTGCAGTGAGGTTAAGGTACTCATAATGGTTGAGATTAAATTAATGACTGTGTACTGACACCTAAAGTATCTAACTGCTGAACTGGTGCCTTGATATCTTAATGGTCCTAAATGAAGTGTATAAGATATGTTACGTGAGTAAAGTTAAGCTACTGCAATAATAACCACCAGCATATTTAATATCTTTAATAACTTAATGACAAACTTTTGTTGTAGTACCATATACATAGAAGTTACATTCAGTTACATTTATTTGTGGTATTTGGCTAATTGAATGCTAATTGAAAGAAACTATGAATAGGACAGTCTTAGTCCATACTTTACTTTATGGCACTAGTAGTGATTTACAGTATCTATTTTTACGCTTAACTGTATGTGGTAAATTCATGAAAGATATTTATATCATATTCAGGCCAAAACAACTGCCTCTTTTTATGCCACAGTTACACCTTAAGTACCATTTTTTCTTGCTAGTACCTCTCTAGAGCAGGTATCAAAATCCATACTACTGAAAACAGTAGAACTGGACTCATTTCCAAAGGGGAAAAGCATAGTTTCTGGCTTATAGTGCTAAAATCTAACAGAAATCTTCCCCAGTTTGCAGGATCTAAGGCTAACTGCAAATTGAAAAGAATCTTATTCAAATCATTTGTGCACCACTGCTTATTTCTACAACTTTGTATGTACAGTATTTGTTATAAAATTTTATGCATTTATATGCTGATTACAACATCAGAAGTACAATTTTAAGACTTCTGCTTGGTATTAACATTTGTCAAAATGTAGGAACCCAAAGAGGAAGTTCTGTCTTTATTAGTACCACACTTCTGGACTTTTTTGGGTTCATTTTGTAACCTTTGGTCATACAGTTAGTTTTAACATACAATACAGTATATTATACAATAAGTTCAAGATATTATACAGTAAGGACAGTATATTATACAGTAAGTGGAGGATCTAGTGTGTATGGCACTCTGGGCGAATTCCTCTTCAGCATTCTGCCAAACAAACAAATAAAGATGAATAGAAAATGTGATGGCTGGTCAGGATAATAAATTAAATTTTTAATTACACTTTTTGACACTTTACAGTTTGTCTGTGTCACTCTACTTGGCTCATGCTGTCCTACAATGATTGTAACCTTTTTGGTTAGACCAAAAAACAATAAAATTAGCGATCATATCTCATTATCATTTATGTTATATGTACTAAAATTAGTCAATGTGTGTTTAGCAATTTTAGATTTTTTTTTCCAAATCACTCAAAGGCATCACATTTATGTAATCGCCTTACATGATTTTTACCAACAGGCTGTTTGAATTTTTACCAACAGGCTGTTTGAGCTTTGATTTATAAAAAAATAATAAATTGGCGCATAGGCTCTAGAACTCAGTCGAAGGAGACGCCAAAATAAAATGTTAAACAATTATGTGCTTTCATCTTCGTGGCAAAATTTTAAAACTTGAAGGTCAGATGTCCACAAACTGTTGACCTTTATCTGTTTTTCTTTTGTCAGCACGTTGTAACCACCACCACTATGACAGCTCCAGAGACGTGGACAGGAATCTCGTTATGGGAATTCCCATTCGGGAAAGCACTCCTCCAGTCATGGACAACATCCTGCATGAAGTCTCGTCCATCCGGCAGTACCTGGAGAAGAGACAGGCGTGTCGAGACATTGCAAAGGAGTGGTTGCAGGTGGGATACGTGCTGGATGTACTGCTCTTCAGAGTCTACCTGCTGGCCATGCTGGCCTACAGCATCACCCTGGGCACGCTCTGGTCCGTCTGGCAGTATGCCTGAGAGAGCATACATCCTTTTTGCTGCCTCTTTACTTAAAAGCAGTTGCTGTGTGTTGACAGTTAACACATCTGTGTAAAATTGACATACACTCGACACAACTGGTGTGCCACACCAGAATTGCTAAATGGTCAAGCACTGCAGTAAAACTGCAGTAGGTGTGTCAGCGAGACTCACTGTGCCCCTCAACAATTTCAGCTTTTATTGCAAAATATAACCGCTGATGTCACTTTAAATGTTGGATAAAATGTTTGGTTGTGTAGAAGTATGTGTAACATCTGAATAAGCATTATAGAAATCTATAACGACTTTAAAGATAAAGTCTGAACCATAAACCAGAGCACCTAACCAGCATTTGTATCTGTAGCTACTATTGCTGTATCTGTAGTGACTTTTTAAAAATTTAACCCCCTTACAGAATATTCATGTTTTTAAGTGTATTTATTACGTGTATATGATTTCTTAGACAATTCACAGAATTTTCACAGGTAATTATTTCCATTTTTTTTCTCTTCAAACACTTGATTTTTTTATTTTGTGTTATACTTTTTTTCTTACATAATTTTTTCTACAACTAGGTCATGTGACTTAGCTTCTCACATGTAATACCTCATGAGATTAATTTAATTTTCAAGTGTAATTTATTTCATATGCAGTGCATGTGCCATTTTTAAAAAATTATTTCCCATTTAATTAAGTCAATTAAATAACATGAGTTTCTGATTTTTATTACACCCTCAGTTTAATTTTCACATTAGTCATATAATCACAAGTGGATAAACATATGGTTATATGAAATGATGTGAAATGTGATTTTTGTTTCATAAGGGCCTTGTCAATGTGAATATAATATTATGAACATATTTATGAAGACTGTTAACAATATCACATTTTGAGCTTCTATCATCATTAACAGCGACTTAAAATGAAGTCGTTTTGTTATACACACCTGCTGTTTATTATAAATTCTCTTCTCGGTGTATGCCTTAATCATTTTAATGGTAGTGTCTTTGTCTTTTAATTGAAACGCGTACTAAAATCCAATGTATCAAAAGTATGCAAATGTTGTATTTTAATGGCAGATAATATCCAAAATATCTCAATGTCTTACATACATGTGAACATACACATACACAGTTTTTCTTCTAAATCAGCCAGGACCTAATTGATGTCTTGAGTTTGCTTTAAGCTACAGTATGATGCTATAACATAGAGCTATGAGGCTACAAGAAGCTTAGTGCTAGTAGTTTAAACTTAAAACAGCACACAGAAGACATAGTTCGGCTCAAGTAGCATTTGTACAACAAAAAAAAATCCAAAGTGAAACAATATTATAACCTGAAATGAACTTTACTTCTAGCATAGCATACAATTCCAGCTAACTTAGATGCTAGCGTGGAATGAAAATGAAGCTGAGGAAGAAAGCAACGTCTAATCCAAGATGGCTGCCAAGATTGTTTTTAGCTCTGTGATGTTTTGTATTTTTTTTTTAGTTGACTGTGTATTATACATTGTCACAATGTGTAATGATTAAGGTTTTAAGTATTAAAGGAAAATTCACCATACATGACTCAGCATTTTTGTAATTAACATATTGTATCCTATTATGTTATCCATTAGTAAATTAAATGTTTTTAGTTACTTTTTTCTGTCCTGCTGGTCTATTTTTATTATTTAGTTTTATTAGTTTAGTATGAGGGCTGTTCAAGTAAAACCGAGAATTATGATTGGACACAGTTATGAGAGTAAAAACTACCTTTATTTATCCCATGCTAATCCACATAACCACATGCTACACTAATGCACTTATCTCAGAATTTCACTACTCCAGAGTCATGATCGAACTGCCTACTTCACGTCTGAAACGCTGGCCTCCCAGGGAGCTCCTTTAATTTCGCAAACATCCCGGAATGGCTTAGAGCGAGGTCAGGTCTGCACAGGGGATGTGGAAATAACTCCCACCCGAGTTGTAATGTGGTGGTTATGAATGATTGTGTGTACAGTTCCCACAGACTGATGCATGTCTCCTACAAGATCAGGCGTTCCACTTGCTGAATGTTCAGAGCGACTACAGTGTGCTTAGAGCCACCTTGGCTGGGATCGCCATTCACCGAAGTATGACATTTTTAATACATTTTGCACTGTTTACAAGTTTTATTGCAGATAAGAGTCTCATCATTGTACTTTGTTTGAAGTTTTCTGGAAATATCAATCAGTTTTATGTCTTCATTCACAAGAAATTTCATCACAAGCTCTGGTTTGACTTGGATGCCCCTCGTACATTACCTACAACGCTGCGCACTTACCGGCTCATCATGGTGTGGGTGGGATTTATTCTGCAATCAGAATGTTATTATATTCCACCTCTGGACATGTTTTTTTTTGTTAGCATCAAGTTATCCAGCTTAATGTCTTTAGCATATTCTTGTTCTGATAACAGCAATCTGCATATTAAATATTAAAGATTTAACAAGCATATGTCGATCTAAAGCAAATTATTATTTTAATACTGTAGTATCATCAATTTGAAAGTAAGACGTGGTACTTTGTTTACTGCTAATGTACAGCCATGTTCATTTAATGAAATTTGCTAAATTCTGAGTTATTGAGTTTTTTGTGTTCCTGGTCAGACGTTGGGAATAACAAGTCATGACCTTTACTCTAATGTTTAGTCTAATTAGCCCTTGTTTCCGAGCTTTAGTAATTCTAACCTCCTCATCTGTACACTCTGCATAAACAGATCTGCTAATACTGCCATCAATGCCATCATGCTCATCATCTTGTATAATTGCTAATCAGACAAGCTGAGTCTCTGTTGTATCTGAGCGCAATTGCTTTGTCTGGCTGCACTGCGTACTGGGATTCTGAGTCCAGTGTTTGCCGTCTCCACCACTTTTACACTCGGTTCTCATTAATCTGATGTTAAATGTCTCTGGAAAATGGTGAGTGAGAAAAGCTCTTGCTTTTTTGCTTTTAAGAGCTATCAGCAAAACCTGACCATTATGTTTAATGTTGATGATTTTTTTCTCCTCGCCTTTTAAACGCTGTTGTAATGTTCCCGTATTACATCAGCATCGTACACAGTTGCTAACTTCTAGCAAAAATAACAAAAACTAATCACTAACCAATGAATTTGCATCACAATCACTGAAACATTACAAATATTTCAATATAAATTTCATGCATTTTAAGGTTTTTCTTAATTATTTTTTTTAAAGATTATATGTATTTGTTGGCTGTAATTGTTTAATTGCTTCAGGAATCTAAATGATGGTTAAGAGGGAAAACCTGCCTCTTTTTTCATTATATGGAAGTTGGGTATTATTAGTCGCCTTAGGACTAACCCTAAATGTATTTATAGTAAAGATTTTTTGTAACCTCACCAGGAGGCTTATTGTGATTGGATAAATGGCACTGACACCCTAGATAATTAAAGGAAAAATCTGTTAAACAGACAATGGCAGCATTGATCACAATACAATCAATGCAACATCATCTAGGCAGCCAGTCGGAGCATGCTTTCTGCAATTCACAAGCCATTATCCCATCAGCCAGGGCTGTAAAACAGTAAGTAATTTGATATACTTATTGCTACACTTAGTCTTAACAGTTTATATATATCTGAGAACAAAGTGTGACGGCTAGACAACTGTGTCAGAGGATCTCCAATGTGAGTTTATGATATCCGGTATGCAGTGGTTAGTGCGTGCCAAAAATCAGGATGGATTGATGTGCATGGAGAGCAAAGGCTAGTCCATCTGTTAATCCCGATAATGCTGACAGTCACTTAGGCTTTGCTTACCTGAGGAAAAAGATGGCACCAGTATACACTATGAGAGTTATATCCTGGCATCAATCCCGGAATTCATGTGGATGTTACTTTGACTCATATCAAACATTAAACATTAATGCAAAACAATTACAACCTTCCATGGCAGCAATGCCTACTAATGGCAGTGGCATCTTTCAGTAAGATAAGACTTTGCTACACTGCAAAAACTGTTCAGAAGTGTTTTTTGAGGAACATGAGAAATAGTTCAAGGTGTCAAATTAACTTCCAAATTCCACAGATTTCAAATCTTATCTGATTAAGTATCTCTGGGATGTGTTGGACAAACAAGTCCAATCCATGCAGGACCACCTTGTAACATATAAGACTTAGGGGATCTACTGCTAATGCTTAGGTGCCTGACAGCAGAGCAAACCATCAGAGGTCTTGTGGAGTCCATGTCATGAAGCATCAGAGCAATTTCAGGAGGACAGGAAAATCTAGAATATCTACAGTATTTGGCAGGTG
Organism: Clarias gariepinus; assembly: GCF_024256425.1. Classification (NCBI taxonomy): domain Eukaryota; kingdom Metazoa; phylum Chordata; class Actinopteri; order Siluriformes; family Clariidae; genus Clarias; species Clarias gariepinus. The sequence continues at coordinate 10,882,991 of NC_071118.1, read as the reverse complement.
GTTTTATTGTTTTGGCTGATCAGTGTGTGGTCCAGTATGAAAATGTTACTGAAACCTGTTGGGAGTGCATGTCATACTTAATCACCACCACTAGAGGGCTATAAAAGCCAAAGATCATGCTGTTGGGCTGTTTTTGTCTGAGGCCATTTCAGAAAGCATCCATGGATAAATCTCATGGGCTGAAGGAAGAAAAACAACACAGTGATTAGTAGTTTTGCAATGAACATCAATCAAGAACAGATCCAACATTAAGTGTAGACAGTGAGCAAGTACAATTTATTCGGCAGGCATCACTTAAAAAACAAAACAAAAAATTTAAACAATTGGTTTAAGTAGGTTCCTTTAGGACATTGCGTGTCTTCTAAATTCACTTGTCAATAGATGTCCCCAAGCTGCCGGCTGAGTCACAGACGCCTACAGTCGTGGCTTAGCTGCAAACACAATCAAAAGGATTTGGACACAACCATGTCCACAATTCATCGCATCACGCTCTTGTCTATAAGATCATATCTGGGTCAAAGAGTACCTAAAAGATGGGACCCCCTTGGCCGGCACACAAAGGCTATTCAGCAGCAGATTCACATTCACTCCAGACCTCTGTCACATGGTGGGGAGGGTCACATGACCTGCACGGTAGCCCACAGTGTGAGATAGGATGCTTCTTTATGATAGTGCGATTTAGAAGAAGGAGGGACCTTTAATGTGATTAGACTGATCTGACACCGAAATATAATCAGCTTTGTGTGTGAATAAAGAAAGGATTTAATTAGCCCTGGGCCCTCCCATAGACACATAGACATGCTCATAGACATTTTAGACTTTTAAACAATCCATCTCTTTTTCAGGACAAAGCAGAGGAACCTATTATAAAATACAGAAACAACCATGCCTTTTCATAATACTCTGACATTTACATTTCACATGTCCAACTTGAGGTGTAAATTGCATTTTCCAGGCTTCCACTTGTACGTGTACACTTCCATTCTCTATACACGTCCTTATCCTACTTTAAATGCACACTGCTGTGTACATAATCCTACGTACAGTATGTTACACACACCAAATCCCACTGACAATGTTATTATTGTACTGGATTGTGGTTGTTTGTTCAGATGAGTCCTCCGAGTCTTCTGAGTAAAGAGCACAGAAGGCTCTCTGGTCTGTGCAACTTAGGATTGTATGCTCGGCTCGTCTGCTTTCTGGAGAGAACGAGAGCTCTTTTGTTTGAGGCTATTTCTCTCCAAATGGTAATCAGAGCAGGCTGTAATGGCAAGTCCTGCACAGCTAATGCTACAGTACATGTGCAACTCCCCTTCAGTAAGCAAAGCACTTATCCAGAGTATCCTGTATTTTTCCACTGCAGGAAGAGAAACAAATGCTCACGGCTCAATGTTTTTATTCACTTTTCTTGGATATAATACACAGTTGCGGGTGGTTCTAAAACGAGTCAATTTACGTTTCATTCAAAACACCTGAAAAAAAATATATCCACCAATACTACAAAAAACTACATTAATGTACTGTAGTAGTCAGAGCATGATCAGATGAAACTTCTCTTAAACGAACTCATCAAACTGATTGATATTTTTCATCATGATGAGACTTACCTGCAGTAAAACATGTGAATGTTGAATATGTTTTAAAGAATGCCAAACATCCATGAATAATGATCGCAGCTGAGGTGATCCACTGCAGTCTTTCCCGTAAATACTCAGCAAGTGGATCGCCAGGTTGTGTAAGGGGCAAATCTATCTGTGTATCTATCTATTCACAAACCCCACTTTTACATTACTGGAACTCGGCTGGGAGTTATTGCAACATGCCCTGTACTGTCCTGTCCTGCCTACAGGTGAGTTCCATTAAAGGAGATCCCGGGAGGCCAGAGTTTCAGACGTGAAGCCGGCAGTCATGCATTCATGGTTTGAGCATACTGAGAAATGCTTCGGCATGGTTTCTGTTCTGCTACACAATAAAATTCTCAAATCGACTTGAACGCCCCTCATACTATAAGTATATTAGGTTTAATGGCCTGATTCTACAGTAAGTGCAGTGTGTAGCGTTTCAACTGGTGTCTTAATCTATTTTCAGCAATTCCAAAAGGACTGAAGATAAACTTCCAGTATTTCCCATTTTGAAGCTTCCATTTATATTTTTATGGTCCTGAAATTACCCACGCTTTCTCTAAATCCTTTTCTCCTTAAATGTCATCCTTAACCTTAAACCAGACAGTATGTACATGCGTCTCCTGTATAGATAGATGAAATCTTTTGAAGCATAAAAAGATACTTTAAGAATCCAGATATTAATAAGCAACACAATTTCAGGACAAATAATACATCTAAGATGAGGTTTATACATGACTTATGTATGTGTAAATTCTGTTTTATTAAATGGGCTTCACAACAATATCTCATTTAATATAAAGATGTTTAACCTCAAGGATCAAACACACTTTAAGGAATACTGTAAGTCATACTGGGGCAGTTCTCATTTTTTATATATAGTAAAAGTATGAATAGGTGGCACAGTGGTGTTGTGGTTAGCACTGTCACATTGCACCTCCAGGGTCTGAGTTTGATTCCCGGCCAGGCTCGATTCCCATCTCTGTGTGCATGGAGTTTTTCCATGTTCTTTCTCGTGCTTGCTGGGTTTCCTACAGTTCAAAGACATGCAGATTAGTCTAATTGGCATTTCCAAATTGCTCATAGCGTGTGTGAGTGAGTGCATGTGTGTGTGCCCTGCAATGGATTGGCACCTCGTCCAGGCTGCCCCTGTCCTAAGCCTCCTGGGATGAACTCCAGGCCCACCCGCGACCCTGACTACAGGATATAGTGGTATAGATGATGAGTGAGTGAGTAAAAGTATGAATAGGTGGCACATTGGGTTATGGTTAGCACTGTCACCTTGCACCGCCAGGGGCTGGGTTCAATACCCATCTCTGTGTGCATGGAGTTTGCATGTTCTCCCTGTGCTTAGTGGGCTTCCTCCGACAGTTCAAAGACATGCAGATTACGGTAATTGGCGTTCCCAATTGCCCCGTAGTGTGATGGATTTGCACCCTGTACAGGGTGTACCCCTGCCTCGTGCTCCAAGTTTCCTGGGATACCCTACGACCCTGTATACTGGATAAAGTGGTATAGACGATAAGTGAGAAATATCGATGTTTGAAACTGAAGATTGAAACTGGAGCTTTTAACGGTACCTGGCCATAAACTCACATAGTAGCATGATCACAAAGTAGCCTGTGTGAACTGGCATTAAGGTCTATGACGCTTAATAAAGAGGTAAAGACATAAAAAAGCCAAACAATCTTAAGTCCACTTTTTATTTATTTTTTTTCTAACTGCAGATTTATGGAATACAACTGAACATTGTTATTGGATGAGACTCATAAATAAAAATACAAAAACAAACAAAAAAAATCACTACAAAACCATCTACCGTTAGTATTATGAAAAAACAAAAAAAAAAATCTCTCACTATTAAAGGCACACAATTTACTTAGTAACAACATTGAGAAGAAAACCTGCAGCATTAAATCTCTTTAATTTCTTTTTTATTTTTTTCCACACTCCATCAGAGAACACTGAAATGTTACAAAGAGATGTGTCTGATCCTACACGTAAAGAAAAACTACATCAGAAACCGATGCCGATATCCGTAGCACAATTGCCAGAAAGTGGTGCTACAAAAATAGCATGTGGCCGGAAAAAGACAAAAGGACCTTTTGCAAAGCTGAATGCAAATTAATTATTATTATTATTATTTTTTTTTACAATTGACAACAAACAGAAAAAAAAATAGTTGAGGCACCTTCTAAGATTAGGCTAAGATTAGGTGCTGAGGTAGACGTAACTAGAACAATTCAAAATAATTATAAAAACACTATTTTTTTTTAGTACAAAGCAACTGGACTGGCACTTGTGCTGTCACAATAAGGAAAAAAGCAGATAAGCGGAAAATGGGATATAGTAAACGTGGGAGATCAGAGTTAGAATGAGAGAGAGAGAGAGAGAAAGAGAGAGAGAGAAAAAGAGAGAGACGGACAGACAGATGGAAAGATATAGAGTGAATTGGAGAGACATTTAGAAAAGCTCTGTTGCGCTTGGTCCGACAGGGCGATTGGTCCTCAGTGCTAATTTAAAATAAAAAAAAAAGGTCTTGGTGCTTCCAACAATATCATCTAGACCTCAATGGCACATGCATGGCAACACGGCATGAAATGTCTACTCTTGCTAAAACACCACACTCGAACACAGTGAGCCAAACTCCAGGGATGCCAGGATGACACTGTCTCTTTGCACATGCTGATGATGTAAGTACTTGAACCAAAATTACAGTAATGTCAAACTGGGGCAGTAATATCGGTGTACTGTACAAAAATAAAGTCACCATCATCAGCTTTCATCAGCAAAACCTGTTGCTGATATAACACAATTGAAAAAAAAAAAAAAAAAAAAAAAACAGTGCCAAAATTTTTGACTTTTTCAAAAAAATCTCTTGAGATAAATGCACATTTCATTCCAAAGAATGTATACATTGTTTATTTTGTGTACAAAATACAGGATCAGATATTTAGTCACTAATGAAAAAGTAGAAAAGAAAAAGATCCTATTACGATCCAATAGGTTTTCCCACATGGACATGGTTACATTATTTTTTTAGCCATTAAGTAGCCACAATGTGATCACAATGGCATCCCTGGAGCTCTAGAGAGACACCGATTAAGTTTTGAAAAATACAGAAAACGAAGCAGATATCGATGGACAATTTGAACAATTTCATTTAGGCACAAATATTACAGAAACATCAGAGTAACATCGAGGGAAGAACTATATCAATGCCAATATCTTTTGATCCTATAGAGAGAAAAGTGGCATAGAACATTAAGGTTTGATTAGTGCATTCGACACTAATAGGCTCTCTCTTACACACACGCGCACACACACTCGTACACTTTTACACTCATACTCCATGGGAAGGTAATAAAAGAAGGTATAGAAGACAGTGACACTAGTGTGTGGCTTAATATCGGTTATTGTTGCCCAGACACTTTTATATCTGCCGTGTTATTTTATTCCTCTTACATTGAGCTACTTAGGCTTGCTTTAAATCTCACAGGGGGGCAAAAGTTCCCCCCGAACTCACAGTGTTTTCCAGAATACTACAAGACACGACAGGTACATTTCTCTACCCCTCCATAAATCTCCGCCCACCCCACCCCGTCTCCCATATCTGCGCCACCCCTATTTTCAGTCACTTCAAGTAACACAAAAACAAAATATTGGCAACATTGATTGTTTGAAGTTGTAAGGATGATTTGTGAGTAATTGATCATTGGCATCATAATACATTTCTCTCTCTTTTTTTTCTGTTATACTTACAAAGCAGACATTTGTGGCTGATTTAGTCCTTCACCTACAATGTATTGACATCCAGAAAAGCAACACTGAATTACAACAACGTTCACACACTTATGTCTAACATTACCAAAGAGGTGCAAGGCTAAAAAGTCCAACCAGAAAAGAACAATGTAAAAAAAAAAAAAAAAGGAACAAACTACAAATATTTGCCCTGCTGAAACCTCAACAAATGGAAAGGGGACCAACACTCAATACAAAAATATCACAATTTTATATATCAAATGGCCTCTGTTGGCTCTTGCTCAGGACTACACTCATATAAAGAAACGTTGATAGACAGGATATCAATTTTTTTTTCTTTCCTTTCATCCTCGATTACCACTTGCAGTCCCAATTGTCCAACGCACAATGCACAGCTGCATATGACCTGTTCTTAGCGGTTCAGGCTTTATGAACCATCTTTTTTTTTCACATTACAAAACTACAATTCTATTCACATATTTTCAAGTTTAATGTTTCTTTTTTTTTTTACTTTAAAGTACTACACTCCATCGATTCCATACATACCTCATAGATCAACTCTTCCCCCAAGCTTAAGGCTTTTAAATCTCTTATCTGCTCTTGAAGAAAAGGTCTGGGGTAAAGGGGGACAGGTGGGTGGTCAGAGCAAATAAATGCATGTTTTTTTTTTTTATTCTTTCCACTTTATCCATCATTAATAAATCTTGCCCTTTACATGTCTTTTCCAAATCTCAACAGACGGAAAGCATGAGATGAAAAGTTGCAATAATTCAAAACTTCAAACACAAAAAAATGTGCTTTTTGCAAAAAAACAAAAACAAAAAACTAAAAAAAAAAAAAAAAAAATTAGAGGTAGCTTACAAAAATGACCAAACCCACAAGCTCTTAAACAAGCAGGGTTAATAACAACAACAACAAAAAAAAAATACCAAGTTTGGTAACAATAACACAATAATAATCTCTCATCACCATGGCACATCATTTTTTCACATCTCTTCTGCAAAACATGGCAGACAGACATAAAATGTGCATGTAATCAAATATACACACACAACAAAAGAAGGAATAAAGGAAAAAAACAAAAAACACAAGCACATGAGGTCACAAAAAAATACGAGGTAATTCAAGCACAACGTGCTAACAAATCAAGGTAAAATAGGAAATACAGACATAGCAAAGGAACATAACCATACAAAGAGTTGATCTATTCTTTCATGGTAGCCCTCAGGGCTGGATAGACCAGACAGGCCTCATACCTCCCATTTGTGAAACTTGCTTTCACTCATCTCTCAGATATGTGGAGACCAGTCCTGTACATCACAGTGCCCTTTAGTGTCCAAGCCACTGGCAAAAGCAGCTTTAGTCATTATTTTGGTCTCTATATCAGAATATACACAGTTGATTAGATTTTTAGTGCGCTCCTTAAATGTAATGTACTGCTGAATCCTGCTTCGAAGCTGATTATTTTGTGTTAAACTGATTTCCTGTCATGTACTTCACGATGAGGAACTAAATGAGTAATAAATGAAGCAAAAAAATTAAGAAAAAAAAAAAGGTCCAGTTAATATTAAATGAAAACATACAGCAGAAGAATGGCGTAACGTGGCACGCGATTATGTTGTATGAGGGCAGGAAAAAAAATCAAACAGAAATTGTCATCGTAATTTGTGCAATGAAGCTATGAAAGGCTATGATGCAGAGACTAAGATTATGTTAAGAAAACTGAAATAGCATATATGAATAGCTGGTTTGTATGCTGGTTAAGCCGATAAACCTTTAATGAATGTCAATCAAGCAGGAAGGCTCTACCCAGCAAGGATCCGTCGTATGATAAAACGTCCCTTCAAAAACCCATAAACAGTACCAGTGACATGATGTACTGTAAGGTTTGTATCTTCCTGGCCGATGTAAGTGCTTGCAACACCTCCTGGTATGTCTGACTTTAGCGGGGTCGAATCTTGGCTAGTAACAAGTGGATAACCAAGAATAATTATTATAAAAAAAAAAATAAAAAAAAAACAGTGAAAGGATGCGAGTTTGAAAAAAAGCTTGAAACAGTGGGAGAATCCTTAATGAGTAGAGCAGACTTCCTGTTTGAGTCACAACACCATCACAGCACAACAGAACGCAATACTACAACATGACAACGCCACCATACTTAAGTACATTTTTTTTCCGTGTCCCCTCTTTCAACTTTGCCTTGCCCAGCCCTGCCGCCGAAAATGTAAACATTCCCCCCTTTTTGCTTCCGCTGTGCATTCCATTCTTATGCTCCCCCAACCCTAATCACAACCTCAATGCCAACCCCAACCCAACCCTACGCAGGCCTCTGCCTCAATCAGACGTAGCACAGGTACAGATAGGTCTTCTCGATCCTCCAGTCTGGTGGGATGTCCTCTGGCTTGTGACCCTTCATGTGCTTCTGCATGGTGGACAAGCTGGGGCAGTACTCCAGGCATATGGTGCACTGGTAGGGCGAGGCGCCGTTGTGGGTGCGCAGATGTTTGATCATGGCTGAGTAGTCCCTCGAGCGCTGGTGACACAGCTTGCACTCGAAAGGCTTCTCACCTGAAAAATGAAAAATGAGAGATGTGGTCACAGTGTCCAGGGACAGATTGGCCAAGAACTTAAACGAAACCTCGAGTCTCTGACATATACCTCAACAAGTAGTTGAATAGGATGTAATCTGCTAAATAAAGAAAAGAGCGATTGAAGAAGAATGGAAATGAGATGGCACGGTGTGAGGGTGCTGGCAGTGGAAGCATTAGCAGTGGAATAATGGTATTACGTTTAATCTGGTCACCCGAATGAATCAGAAGACACTTTATCAGCCAACAGAGCAATGAAGTGTGGAGTATATATTATTGCCTAAACAAGAACATCTGGATCGTTCCATTCTTTCGTCAGGGCTGTAGGGAGATGAGTAGGGCTTGAAATAGAACTTCACATAGTTCTCACGGTGTGAACAGCTACTGTAGCAATTCCTCTCAACTTTATGAAAATGTACTTAACAACAGCGATGGAAACTTTTCAGTGTTTTTTTTCTCACTATAATAATGAAATCATCTAAATGTTGAACTTTATACAGTGCTGCTGGAGAGCACGGTGACGAGGTGAAGGGCAAAACCAGCACCTGTGTTAGGTCACCCAGGTGGAACTCTAATCACCAAGTTGTTTGCTTGTGTCTTTTTCCCTGGTGACAGTGGACTACACTAACCCTGACCCAGATGGTCGGAGCAATGTCACATCCATCTATGCTACAGCCCTAATGAGACAGTCATTAAAGCTGTAGGCAGGCGTGCACATGTGGTCAGTGTACTTTAACCACACTGTAAACAGGGCGGCCTCAGATAACCAGGCAATAATGAATTGCAAATGGAGCTCAGCTATTGATCGGTCATTGACAACGCGGGGGTTGCCGATGTCGATGCTTCATCAAGCAGCTCCCCTTTTGTGCACGCCAGCCTTTGACTGTGAGCTTGTCACTGCTCTTGTTATCTCAGACGCACTCCGTTCGCCGCCAAGGCCCTAGCCTGACAAAAAAAAAGCCAATTATTTGACAGGCTGCCTTGATAGTGTGGCTTAACGGGAGTCTTACTGAGCGGCAGAGGGGAGGAGAAGGGCTGGACGTAGCAGGGAGACCTGGTCGCTCCACTACTGCCCTAATCCCCCTCGTCATGAAGTGAGCTAACTGACAGCAAGGGAAATGGTCTGCCCTTCGGTAACAGCTGTATAGAAGACTAAGACTGTGGAATCAATCAAGCATCCACTTTAAGATGCCAGGTTTTTTTTTTTTTAAGTAGAGCTGATGCAAAAGCACTGACATCTTGAGGTGGAAGGGAAAAAAAAAAAAAAAGTTCACACTTGGCACAGTCATTCTCTTTTTCCCCACCTCAGACCAAATGGACCTGATTCAGAAGTATGTAGAGATGCTTTACTAACTAAATCAAATGAGGACAATTTTGCATGTAGCTTAAATGTAATTGATCAGCTATGATAACATTTGCCCCTTTCAGTTTTGTACTCGAGTTGCAAACCTACCATTGGCTGTTAGCTATAATATCCGTGTAGATCCACTGCAAAACTGAAGAAGCAAACATTGACTCCGAACAAACTGGTTTACGGACTACATTTTGAACAAGGGGAAAATTGTCTAAATTCCTTTCTTTGAAATTCCTTTAATAGCGCTAAAGTGTGACTAAATGGACTGAGACGTACCTGTGTGCACACGGTAATGGGTCTCCAGCTGGTGTTTGAGGCTGAACTTCTTGCCGCAGCCATTACATTCATAGGGCTTCTCTCCGGTGTGGATGCGCTTGTGGCCCTTCAGCGTGCTCTCATCACGGAAACAGCTCCCGCAGAACTCGCACTCATACGGATGGTCACCTGCCAATACAGACATTGTTTAGGGATTCGGGAGGTTTAAAACAGAGAAATCACTTAAAAGTAAACCATGATCTGACCATTAACTTCAATTGTATATAAAGAAGAATTCTTAAAACATTCGCTACAAAATAATTGATAATCCACAGTGATAGCCAAAGGAGGAGAGACTCCCCTGCTGACTTTTGATTCCTTTAAAGTTTTTTTTTTTTTCTTCCCCCCCCCACTCCTGAGCACCATATTAAAGAGGTTTTTTTTTTTTTCTTGCCAATATCGCCCTTGGTTTGCTCACCGGGGGTTCAGACTCTGATGTCTGGAAAGCTGCTTAGCGGAAGTGTGTATTGTAAATTGCCACAAAAAAAAAAAAAAATCCATTCCGTTTTGTTGGATTCTATTCCATTCTTTATATTCAATTCAGTTCTATTAAATTCCATTCGCTTCCAATTCTGACATTTTACCCACAGTGTCCAATTTCCTTCTTTTTCACTCGTTGTTGCATTGTCACATTCCTATTCTTCTTCAGGGGGTTACTAAGCAAAGTGAGAGTCAGTGATCAAAATATCATAGCTATAACGATTTGGCTGGAGATAATACAAATACTAAAGTGTCAAGCAACATGGAGATGACACTAAGTGTGACAAAACAACATCTCATTTACAATTCATCACCCTCTTCTTACAGGCCAAGTTTCATCACAACATTCTCAGCGCCTAGACGTGCATGTAATGCATATTCACATGTCAATAATCTGGGATATTACGATATGCGAGGGCGCACCATCTTGCCCTTTGCTAATTGCTTTCCTGTGCCTGACTGCCAGCCGCTCATATATCATTCCGGGCCTGTACAGATGCACGACGCTGCCAGGCGTGTAATGTTCTCGATTAATGCATTTCGCTACGCCGCCGAAGGTTTAAGTCCTCGCGAATGACCTACGTGTTTCATTATCTGGCTGTCCGAGTGCCACCGTGCCGAGGAATAAATTGCATTTCTCGTTATGTACTGTCATGCTTGGCCTCTCGCCGCTCCTGTTACGAGACAATGTCAATTTCCTCGGGCAGGTTAGGAGACTGACGCACCTAAATGCTCGGCACATTGTACATTCGCTTGGCTATTTGGGCTGAAATGTCACTGCTTCTCCGTTCAGTGGAGTAAGCTAGTCTAATGGGGACAGAAAGAATAACAGAAAAGAGAATCAAGCATAAGGGGGGGGAAAGAAAAACAAAGAAGGGTGGTAGAGAACAAAATCAATAAAAGTGACAGTCTTTATTTGTCTGCATGAAGTTATCTGTGCCTCATGCTGTAAGACATTCTGCTCTTTCTAGTGTCTCTGCCGCAGCACAGGGTGCAATCCATCACGGTCTGAGCTGAAGCGCCTGCACGCGACAGGAATAGTAATCCCTCCAAATTCACCTGCCTTTAATTGTGACTAAGCCCACGTCTCAGTCAAAGACATCTGCGCCGAGCCCAGAGAAAGCTCCCCGCTCTCGGCGTCATAGAGTAAAATTCGGTGGCTTACTCCTACGATCAGTACAAGCATCTTTAATCTTTATTTGACAGAATAATTGGTGACAGCTCGCACTTGACACTACAGGGCACAAATTCATATATCCAACACAAAGCATTATTTTGGGCTGCCGGCGTCGTGTAAATTCAGCGCGGCGCTTCCGCAGACACGAGTTGAACTGCTTATCAAATTTCGCAGCGATTCGGGGGGCTTGGCACGGCTTAGCTTTGTTAGGAATACATTAAGCTTGGAGGCAGTAAAGATACGAGGCGATAGATCAAGATGCTGCCATCAGCGTCTGTTGCTGTGTTTCTGCGACAAGGAAAGCCATCAGGCGCAGACAGAAGAAGAGCCTGGGTGGAGGGGGGCATGGGGGAGGCTTGGGGGCTGCCACCTGCGTCCTCGTGCCTACAGGGGGGCATGTGGCATGCTGCTGTACCTGGCAAGGGCATGTGGGTGATGCCTGCAGCCCGGCGTGGCCGAGGCTCGCGGCCCAGTTCATTATGCACTAAGCGGCGTAAATCAGGGATCCATCACTGCCAGTGCCTCGGCTGGCCCGCGCCATCAAACACAGCTGCGAACACAAAACACCCACCGCAGATGGAAAATAGGCACCGAATAAAACACAGGCGCGGCAACAACAACGGAATATTAACGAGGCCCAGCCGGCAGTGAGAGCCTGCATGGGGAGGGACTGAGGGAGCAGCCATGATGATTAACCCATAATGTATGCCAGCAGTTGCTCACACTGTATGTGCAAGTGTATTCTGCAGTATTCCTGAAGGTATTTTGTATCCTTTACATTGCAGAGTCCCTGTGAAAAGTGTACATGGAACAAGATATTCATTTGAGGCACTCGCGCAACAGATATCCTGATCAACACGCCCACACAAATACAAAGTTATGGGAATATATTGGACACAGAATTTCAATCAGGCTTCTGTTTGAGGAACCATTTGACTCGAAAAATGATCACCACCACCACCAGACGGAATATTAATTTAATACCGAGTAGGGGTTAATTATTGGTGTGTATGTGTGTCTGCTCCTAATGCTGAACATCAGTGTGTTTTTACACCAGTGATCCCTTCTGTAGCATGAGAAAAATATGAATGAGATTAAGATGATCAAAGGAAGACTAAATGAGAGCACTGGCTCTTTTTCTCCTCTTTAAAAAAAAAAAAAAAGGGTCTTATTTTTGGCGCTTTTTTGCCTGGGCCAATTGCATTTTTTTTTTAAATCCCTTGACAAAAGCTCCCACATCACATTAAGCGGGTGCTTGTGACGGCTCATTGTAATTTAATACACGCCTACAGAGAATTGGGTTCAAAGAAGCGCGACGAGACGCTGCATCTTTCCCTCTTCCCTCCCCGCGTCTCTCGTCTCGGTGGCGGAGGAGGGCCGCTGACATTTATGCGCACTGGAGGGAGCGCCGGTGTGTCGTGTCCGATGCGGCGTCCGGCGCAGATGAGCGAGCTACAGTACCGCACCCGAAATAAGGGCTGGGCTGGCGTAAACAGACGGCCTCAGCTCATCTCGCCACCTTCGCTTCAAATATTTATCCCAGGCGCGGTAGCCTGGAGGAGCTTTGACACACCAGCCTGTTATTTAAGGTCAGAGACTGAAAGCGGGAGGGAGGGGAGGAGGGGGGTTTCGAGGGAAAATGGGATTCGCGTAATGGAGGCTGTTCCCTGAGTCACCTCATCTGCTCGGTTGCACATCAGGCCATATGAGAGAGGGATGGGCCGCGGTGGACCGCACACATGCCGAATAACAGCGCTGTCACAAGCCATCACGTTGCAGGGCCCTCCACTAAATGATCTGTCAATTCGGGCTGCTATTCACCGACACTGGCGTAGCACCTGAACGGCATGAGCGATCAAATACCAAGCGCTACAGTGTTGATCCTCCAGCCAGGCTACACTCAGAGAAATACACAGGGTACAATTATGTGACGGAAAATATCTTGAAAGCATCAGCCTCGTGAGTTCAAACATGGAACGAAGTGGAGGGATTACAAATTCAGCATGTTTACAAGTAAACCCATCAAAGCAACTTAACTATTTGGCCCTTCTATAAACTAGGGTGCATGTGAATTTTTTTGTTTATTTGATTTTGGCATAGCTCAGGGAACATCTGGACTGTAAAGCAGCAACCCCTTTCGCAAAAGCGGGTTGTATCTCAGGGTTTGCGCGGGGGTTTACCTGTGTGGGAGCGAAGGTGGCGTTTGAGTGCCGTGTGGCTCGGGAAGGTGCGATTGCACTCGCTGCAGATGTAGCTGCGGACCCCAGCGTGGACCTCCATGTGCTGCTGCAGGGCCGTCTGCGTCTGGAAGCGCTTCCCACAGAGCAGACAGAAGATGGCCATGTCTGATCCTAAAGAGAGAAAAATGAAGGAAATTTGTTATTCACGCATTATTCACAGTTGCGCAAATCAAGTTTACTGGAGCATAGATGTGTCTGAAAAATATGAAAGCTAATTATTTTTGTCGACATAGACGAAATATTTCTAGCACGGTTAGAATGTTAATCTGAACATTTCCAAAATTATGTTAAGCTCAATTTTTCATACAAATGGCCACCTTATTCGGTGACATTTCTTAATGTGGACAAACTTGTGCATCATACCTGAGGAAATTACTGACACATCACATACCTTTGGTCCCATTTCCACTATTACTTTTTTCTCCACATGTTAGCTAACTGAAACACTGGCAGCACACAAAAGCAAATTAAATAAAAAGTGTTTCTACAATGATTTGGGAAGCATTCTGCCAGCATGGATTGGTTCCACTTCACCCTCCCATTACAGGAAATGGTCACTGCAAATGGTAAATACCGTAATATGCTATGGACTTCAAAATCACCAGAGCTAAACGCAACACCAATGGGAAATTTTAACATGATCTATTACAGTGCTCTCCAACAATATCATAAAAAAAAAAAAAAAAAAAAACTCATAAGGGAATATCTTTCTGAAGAGCAGTTTCACCTTTCCTGTACACGTTTTAGCGACGTATAAACTCAACGGCAATGTGCACTGAAGCTGTACTGGTGGCCCGTGATGGCTGAACTCCTTACTAAGACGTATTTAAATTATACCCCCCCCCTTGTCACTGTCTTTCTAAATAAAACGCTCTTTGTTAACTAGCATTAAGTAATCAGGACAAAAATCAAATGTGCACCTTCAGAAAGTGGGCCCAGCTGTTTGCCTCAGTCTATAAAGACACAAATAGGCGAGCTCTCTTGCCTCTCACACTCTCTGACACAAACACACACACACCACAGACTTTTTCAATTACCAGTCTCCAGAAAATTCTGGGGAAAGAGGGAGTGTTTTGCGCTCGGCTTCTATTTCATCAGTCAATAATGCATCTTTGGGGCAAAGCTGCCACTAATTTAAAAATCTATGAGGAGCCTCAGCATCGTGTTCATAAACATGGATCAATCAGTGAGAAAGAGACAGAAAATGATGGAGAGACAGAGGGAGAGAAAGAGAAAGAGAGAAAGAGTAAAAGAAACAAGACAGGAGCAAGCCGTGTTCTTAAATCTCAGACTGTGCAGCTGAATTGCTGCTTCTCTGCAAATAAATACTGACAAGGCTTCCTGCTGGCTCTCTGGCTGTCCAAGTCGCTCTCTGCTGTCTCTCTCTCCCCTACTTTGCTGCTTCCTGCTCTTTATTTATCAATGAAAAAAGGGGGCCATTGACTGGAGATGATTGCGACGGGAGCCCCAGCAGCATCGGGAGGCTTGGGAGAAGAGCCGAAGGACAGACAGCGTTCTCTTATGTCATCCGGCGAGGCTGATTCAGGACGGGGTGTGCTCCGTGGCATTCTGAAGGTCTAAAAAAATGCAAACACTGTCTTGAGTTTTAGGGGCCGGAAGATGTAAGATAGAGAAACGGGGGAAATGATGGTTTAACTGGGGGAGGAAAGGTGGCAGGAATGCAAGAGGTTAGATCTGGATTCTGGTCTTTGACCTAAAGGACGTAAAAGGTCTGACCAGGTCTTGGGACATGTTTGCTTTTTAAATTCCTATCTCTCTTGAACCTAAAATGTGCGAAGGTTGATTAAGATAATTATACCTTTTTTGCTTTAGATTGTATTCGGTATTAGTGTATATAGAGCCATCATGGCTGAAATTACAGGTTTAAGACAATGTTGCAATCTGAAGCAAGGTAGAAAGCAATGACCACTGAATGAGTATTGAATGAATAGTTAGGGCATTTGCATTCATAACCGAGTATGTGTGTGCATATATCTACACAGCAGACAGACTGCCCTTTCACCCCAGTGCCTAAACATATCCTGCATGTAATTAAGCAGTGGCACAATAGCCCACATTCATTCGGCTTGAAGTGAAAAATCTACCTAAACAAATAGGAAAATTCATGGAGTTAACAAGTTTTATGCACTTGTACAATGGAGCTGCCATCATTGGATACTTTATCAGGTCTACCCATCACATTGGTCCATCTGTCCATCAACTGACCAGGGCTATCAATCACCAACCATGGATGGCTTTAAGCCTCAATAGAGCTATATCGCGATAGTACAAAGCTACACTAAAGTCAGTCACTATCCTTTAGGTTTTTACCCAATGGCCAAAAAGTATTAAGTAATTAACAAATACGGCAATGAAGAATTTACTCATGCTGGTCAATATAACATTTAATGTTATAAATTAAATATTTACAGATTTTATGCTCTTCCTGTTGATGATCTTTGTGTGATTTATGAAAAATAATAATGGGAAACGTAATGGAACATAAAATCATACAAAGTCTGCAAATATTGTATTAATTAGACTGAACATTAATATAAACCTTTAAAGGTTCCATGTACAGTACAACACTATAAAGCTAGTGTTTACCCTTTTCACCAGTTTAGAAGTTATACAAAGGACCCTTTGAGAAGCCTTTATTCTCACAGAAAGCTACCCATACTTTAAGAATAGAAAAATAAGTTGGACCGAGTGCGTGTTCCTGAGGTATGCTCCGAATCCAACATGGCCCAGATTATAAAATTATTTAAATTGATTTAACGATACAATAAAATTTGTAATTTAATACTGGTCTATCTATACTTCATCTGGTATCAGTTCCCCAGTTAGGGCTTTTAATTTTGTAGACCAAGACGCTTATGTAAAATGGCATTGATTTGTGGATATTGTAGTTATTTATGAAAGCAACTGTTGATGCTTAATGTCCTTTTTACTATTTAGTTGGGACTGTTCTCAGCAAAGCTCTGACACTGACATGATGACATGGTAGTTGGTGTCAGGTATACCAGCGATGGCCCATTTCCATATTGTACGAGGTAGGGGGTGGCTGGCAAATCTGCACAGCAACACATGGGCTACAGTCAGTAATAGTGCTCTTATATGGTGGGTACCTAAAAACTGTTCATTCAGAAAAGAAAACAGGCTTTGAATGAAAAAATAACTACCACTTATCCTGTGTTTCTTTCGAAGCAACAGTACAGAGGTGAGCAAACAAGCCAGCAAGAAGTCAATTACTCGCCAGTAATGCTTGCAAAATTACACTCTTCCACAGCCACTGATAATTTTTCTTGTTTTTTTTTTTTAATCAATCAGTGATAGATAAAAGGACTGCTTTTAACAGCTAAAACACTGAAAACAAAAAAAATGGGAAAGAGCAAAAGCTAGCTGATAAAGCACCCATGAAAAGGAAGTGCGATGTCCATCTGCTTGGTGTTAGCTGAAATTAAGTGTTCCACTGTGAGAAGTTAGGAGAGACAGGGGAAAATGGACTGGCTCTGTGAAGCCAAGGTACAGAGAGAAAAAGTGTGTGTGAGAGAGAGAGAGAGAGAGAGAGAGAGAGAGGAAGGGGGGGGCAGAGAAAGAGAGCCAGCCACCTCTATTACAGTGTAAAATTGAGTCGGACAAAGTGGCACCTGGACGAAGGAGTGCTTTGCCTGCTGCTGCCTGCTCCTGCTGGAGTTTTGGCATAATTTACCTCCACTCATGTGTCTATTTGTAAGGGTCTCTTAGCTCTACTTTCACTGTTAAGTTAATGGGCCTGGAGAGCCACTGGCTGTTACTTAACGATGGCTGCACTGTGCTGTTCAGGCACTGCGGAGGAGACATTACATGCACACACACACAGCGAATAAATGGAATATGCCTGCTTTGTTTGTGTGATCTATAGTCTGCAGTCGAGGTTATGGCGAAAATTAAACAGGCAGGAGAAAACAATGCACTGATTAAATTGAAACACGCAAAGTGGGGACGAGAATGGAGGCGCTCCGTCTGTCAACGCGATGGGGGGAAGAAGCACCATGAGGCCGCGTGTGTCATTGGAAAGCCAGCGAGACTGTAGTCAATTAGCTTGTTTTTCATTTCGGCGGTGTTGATGGAAAACAAACTCCTGCTGCTCTGTCTGTCACCCCAGCAGTGGGGTGCGATGTCACCTGTTGCTCAATGAAGATCTCCCCATGATGGCGCCGACAGAGAGGCACGCTGCTGCTCGGATCTATTCCATAGCAAAATCGCGCACCCAGAATACATGCCTGGGGAAATTTCTACTGCCGCGATGCAGTTTAGTTCATGTGTGATGAACCTGGTATGTGGTGAGAATGCAAAAATGAAAATTAGGAGTGTGTTAGTAAAATGTACCCACTGTACACGGTTGATAGTGTACATTATAAAAGGAGTATTCTAATAAACTTTGAAAAGGCCTGGCTTAAAATAGGTCCAGATGAGCAACTTGCACGATTAAATAGTGGCAACATCTAACTTTAAATGCTTATCCATGAGGATTAGTTAACGGCTATAAATAGGACAAATTAATTTGAAGTGATAATGTTTTTTCATGCACTGGCAGGTTATATTACCACTTTTGACTAACACCACAGACTTCAAAACAAGGAATAAACACATACTTCTCTATCCAATTAGTTTAAAATATTATGTTTTCATCAACTTTTTTACCATGTTGCAAATTTAGATGGCAAATGTAAAACTGCAGAAAAAAGTCTATTAAATGTGTGAAAACATTAAATTTTCAGGCAAAAAATACACACCACCTACACATTTTTTTCTCCCTTTCCTTAATGATTGTCATGATGCGCAAAAAGTCAAACTGTTCCTTTGTCAAACTGTTACATTAACAGAATTTGTGACTTACAAGCATTTTATGTTCACATGCAACAACCCTTATGAGGCCAAGCGCCTTAAGAAGCTGTGATGCAGTAAGCATGCATCATTAAATCTGAACAGAACAGACAAATAAAACAAGGGTGAGCATGAAATGATCTTGTAGGCTGTGGGTCTTACTACTGTAAGTGTGTTGCATTAAGTATGTTAGGGAGTGAGTGGTAGAGGGTAAGGCTGTCCGGCTGCGTGCTTCAGACTCACGTACACATTGGCTGTGTGGTATGCATGCTTCTAAGGGAGTGGCTGGCCTGAACAGCAGGAGGGGGTAAGAGGTCATGGGGCAGCTGCACGGGCCAAGTGTGGGGTGGAGGAGGTGGGCGCTTGGGGGCACAAGGGGTTTGGCAGCGTCAGTGAGTTTTTGAGAACAATAGAGGGACGCAGGAGGCCTTACAATATGGCTGACCTGCTGCCAAAACTCTGCCTCAATGGATACATACTGTAGAAGCATGTGGTAAAGGAATAAAACTCAAAATGCACAAGTTCACAAATTTACAACACTACCATCAACTCTCCATTTGTGACAGAAGTGACCCACTTTAATGATTTTGTCTTAAGATCTAAAGGCATACATGAGCATACCATGGGTCCAGTCAGGGGTTTACTTTGCTGGAAGCTGCTTGATTCAGTGCTTGGGTTTTAAAGGAGAGAAAACAGCCATTTTGTACATTTCCTGAAGCATTCATTCAGTAACTCAATACTCAATAAAACCCAACACCTTGGGGTTCTTGTGCTTTTGCAACAAATTGACCAACCTGACCAAACAGTAAGAGATGAACCACATGCATACAAACACCTGTTCGCCTTATCCTGTCCTCCTTTATATCTTTAAAAAAAAAAAATCAATCTGAAACAAAGTTTGCGCTCAAAATGACATGCTGTACATACTACTTATATTAAACCCATCCAAAATGAGCATGTAGTACACAGTTTCTAAAGAAGATGATTGTTTTCAGGATGGCTAAGACAAGCATTGTATATTGAACAGCGCTCATGATTATCATATCTAATAGAAATGGGGAGGGAAACAGGGGAACAGTGAGTGTACCAAGGGCTGGCATAAGTGTACTAAATATCTTAGTTGTACCTCGGTGTAAAAAACAGCCACAAAAACATGATATTGCATGATTGGTTTTGTGAATCTACAGTTCTTCATACTCAAAAGATTTGTTTAAAAAAAGAAGAAGAAAAAAAGACAGACGAGACAACAATGAGACTTATAGTAACAAATTACATTTCTTAAATCTAAGAGAAATAAAAAATCTAAAATAAAAAAGGTAAGGCTCATATGTGCCACTTATCTAAATATTCCAGTACTGTATGTTTCAATAGCTGTAGTTAAGCTAAGTTAATGCTAATGCTAACCAACAATTAAATAGCTTGTAAGTCTGCAAATATTAATCATTATAATTCACATTTTTCTTAACATATTTTTGTGGCTGTATTAGTTTTAACCAGTTAAATAAAAGATTTTTTTTTTTTATATTTTGTTGAATATCTCGTCCACTCTAAAGTAACTTGATACAGAACAAAGTCAGCTAATTCTGCTATTACTGGACTTAGCATACCTGCTCCAAAACACATTTTTTACCAAGATATTTTGTATATATATATATATATATAACCCTATACACGCACTGTATTCTCAGCATGTTAGGATTTTAAGAATAAGTAATTGTCAGTGTAATCAGTGAAGCAGTCTGAGGTAATTTTAAGGTAATGCTAACATACTTCACAGGTCAGTTTAACTAAATGAAAGTCATGTGACTTAAAATGTCAATTTATTTACATATTATTCTGTGATAAACAATAACATTACACAGTGTGTATATACATAAAGAAGAGTACCTGTACCACCATGAATATATAAATTGTCATGGTAGTAAGAGCAACTCATCTTCGCTACATCACCCACTGGTTGATTATTTTTCTACAACACCAAGCCACCAAATGTTTTATTCCCTGTATAATATACAGTATACAATGCTACACAGGTATGTTGTTTTGAACACTCAGTGTCTAATTCTGAGAGCGAAAGAGCACTCAGAGAAGCACCAGCAATAAAAAGAGACAAGACAAGCAGAAGGAAGGATGAAGGGACGTTTCATGAATCTCTAAGACAAGACACTAGAGGCAGCTGAGGCGTCAACAGGTACAAACTGTTCCAGCGGTGCTGTGTGTGCGCGCACACGCTTGTATATCTGTTTGTGTATTAATGTGATGAGTCTGCCGCCTCGCAGTGACCAGCTTATTTGTTCACTCACGAAGGCTAATGCCTAATGAGGCCAGACTACAGGAGAACCACACGTCTACGTAATCCTGCCAAGTGTCTGGATATAATGTGGTATTAGAGTTGCCTCTGGCTGGAGAGAGCTGCTCTGACAGCTCCGCTCCACATTACAAAGCACATGATAGTAGCGATTGCAGCCTTAATGCATTCAAAATGCATTTCTCTGACAAGAAAAGCAAAAAGAAGAGCCCAAATGAATTGTTTATTGATCTAACAGGAGGAGGGATGGTGTGTGTGTGCATGGGCGAGAGAGAGAGAGAGAGAGAGAGAGAGAGAGACGGCAAAAAATAAAAACATTTTGCTGTTCTACTGTTGCACATGCACTGGCATCAGGGGTTTCCTATACACATCAGTAGTGTAAAAAATATGAAGCAGTCCTTTATAACAATACACCTTTCATAAACAATGAGACAAGGGGCTTTGAGATTTTCGCACCAATAATAGCCACAGATAATTCATGCTCATGCTGGTCGGCTGTAGTCTGGGCATGGTGAGATGCACAGCTCATGAACAGATTAATGTCACCAGATGTCATTGTAGATGCCATATTAATTACCTCGAGATAATGCCATGGAACCATATGGTTCATCTAGTGTCCGTTTAGACAGAGAAAATGTCTTCATCACTCATAAACCCCACTTGGAGAAAAGGGAAAAAATTGGCCCAAATAAGTTTGACAGGTGTTGAAAGCAGATTCTTCATAATTAACTGAGCTATCGCTGATATGATTGGAAAGGACAGACTGTAAACAAGTCCGTTCATGAATACTGTATGATGGTTGGCCCGAATAAACCTTCATCCTGTCTTGAGAGCTTTATTTGATTTTCTTTTATGGATAGTGTATGGTAGTTAAATCAGCTGCATGATTGGTTTGCATGCCATGTCTTTAGTTAAAAGAGTAGCTTATTGATTTAAAGGTGCAGTTTGGGATGTTTTTTTAGTCTTCTGATGCCTGCAAGTTGAATTGTAAATGCTATGGAAACAAACAAGCCCTTCCCTGTCACTATCTGACCCCACCCACTCTGCTGAAACCATATGAAGTATAAAAACGGCTGCCTTTGGGAGCGTGGCGAATTTTCAGGCTGGACAAAATATAAACAGAAGTCTGAATTGAAGAAACTAGCCATATCCATTGCATGGGGGTACTGTGAATCACAAATATTTTAAGTACCTTAAAAGCATATGACGACAGGTCTGAGAACATTTCCAAACATTACAAACCACATCCTTAATCTTAAATAAGGTGAATTTTGTATCAGGGCTGCCTTCCTGTACCACTCCATGTTGCGCACAGGTTTAAAAGCACAGCGGTGTGCCTTTAGGAGAGTTTACAGTGCACGGCTGTTCCTCGTCTTGACACGGGATCGTGTCAAAGCAAAGACCAGGCTTGCTTCTCCCCCATTTCGCAAATCCGATTTAATCAGACAACCCTCACGGTGCAGCTCCCGTTAAGAAAAAGGATAATTAGTAAACAGGCAGCCTCTCCTTGGCTTCATTGGCATTCGAGCTGGGATAGTGTGTCACATTTAAAATGCAGCCTGATGAAGTCTACAAAATCAAACCATTTGTTACTCCTATTGAGGAGGCTTCAGGCCAGTGGCAATTAAATTGGAATTAGCGTCGGGGAATGAGATACGGTAGATTCATACCAAGAAGGTGAGCATGGCTGGAGGATGTCTCTGCAGTTTACATTGCTGGCAGACAACCAGATTTTTACTACATGCATGTATCTACAAATGTATCTATGAGAAGCTCCCCCCCACTCTTTTTAGTTTAGCCAAGTGGTGAACACACAGTGCTAAACCTTATTAAACAATCAGCGATAGAAACAGAAATACAGTTTGCTCAGCTGCACTGACAGAAACACACGGCTGATACCCGGCAGCCTTTCAAGATTTGACATTGTTATTGATCTGTGGTTTAGGAGTAATAGCTGTTGAATCCCTGGGTGTATCTATGTGTGTGTGCGCGCGAGTGTGTGTGTGTGTGTGTCTGTGTGCGCGCATGTGTGTGTGTGTGTGAGTGCAGTCGCGTCTGACTGCATGACAGGATGATGTCTGCATACTGATGTCTCCGCTCCTGTGTTTTCATGGAGAGGACATTGCTGCTTGTGGTGTGCATGTGCGAGCTATTTTAAATGAATAAAAGGGTGGGGGAGAGCCCCATTTACTTTGCACAGCTGATTGGGCACAATGGAGATGGGGTTACCAGTGGGAGCTTGTGTGTACGTGTGTGTGTGTGTGTGTGTGTGTGTGCGCGCATGTGTGTTGGCGAGCTTTGCGGAGATGGGAGATAAATGAACTGCAAATGAGAAGGAACAGCTCCTGCAGTACAGCTGGCTTCCGAATTGCTTGCTTGCTTGGCTGTGGCAACCACGCGAACCACGGTTGCCAAGGGTGTCAGCGTTCAGTGTCCCTTATTGGCCACAAGTGAGAGTTACATGGGCTGTAATTCAGGATGAGGGCCAGCAGGGGCCGCTTTGACAGTTGTTGATCAGGGTTGGCTTTTTCCCTACTGACAACACGACTACAGTCTGAGGCGGAAAAAATGAACCACCAGAACTAGAGAGTTAAACAACACTGCGTTAAACAAAGTGAAATATTGATAAGTAAATAAATTAAGCATATTTGTTTGAAATATGGTCAAAACATAACTAACATTGCAAGTTCCTCAGGGTTTGCCACCGATTCTGTAGTACGATACCCAAAATGCGTTATTACCAAATCAAACACAAATCATTTAAATCACGGGATTAACTCTTTTGAATGCAGTCAATCTGCCATCACTCCGTGTGCTCTTGTTTGCTGTGAGTGAAGCTGTGTGTGTGCGTGCGCGTGTGTGTGTTCTCCCCTCAGGGTGTGTGCAGAAATGCTCTCTATGCAAGCCCATTACTGGGAAACACATCAGGAGGATGGAAATAAATTACACTGTTCCATCAAATGACAAACTGCCACCGTGAAAAAGATCGGCACAGAGGAAAATTATGCCAAAGTTCTGTTTTTCTCCCCCCCCCTCGCTATAAACTGATTATTTACTTTTGCCAGTTCGCTCTGATGTTTATAATGCAGCAGGCTAATCTTTTAAAACGGTTTAAAATGATCTTCCCAAATCAATGCAAACGGATAAGACCTATTTCTAATCCGTTTGACACATCTGATACACCGGCTCCTGTGGAATGGAATGCTGAATATACTAACAAAGACTGAAAAACCTTTTTGGTTCAAAGAGGTAAAGATAGAAAAATGGCAAAGCTCCATGTCAGGGATACCGGAATTAAAGGGATGTACCTGTGATTTTTGTTCCCCTATCTAATCTAGCTCTGACATAATTATAATACGTGTATGATTACAGCAAACAACAAGTTTGACACATTTCCCTATACTGAAATAAGAACCAAGTCAAAATTTAGATATAAGGGCAGCTGTTGGGGATAAGTGCTCATGCAACACATTTTTGTAAAATGCTTTTAGAAATTCTTTATTTAAACATGTTTGAAAGTCAAGCTTCATTAAATTATCTTCAATTCCTTCATTTGTATAATTAATTATTTTAAAGAGTACTAAAATAGTAGTTATTATGCTATTACTTAACTTCTTAACTTAAGGTTTCAGATTTTTTTAAGCGCATTAAAGTTCTTGTTTTTGCTAACTAAGATATTAAGCTCGAAAAAAGCAGAATTCTCCTTTAAACACTCATCATATTAATATAGATGTGACTAATCCATGTCAAAATATGGATATATATATTTTTATTTTATAATACTGATTGCTGGATTGCTGATCACCTTGCTGGAGTGATGAACTACAAATGAGCCGCTGGTGAAGGAGGCAGGGGAGAGAGCCCTGGTGACCACAGTGCCTTCGTGAAAAGCAACCCCATCCCATTCACATCACTTGTTCATTTGATTGTGTTCATTTTGGGCAGTACTCGTACTATGGTTACGGACACTTCTAGGGCAGTGTTTGTCCAAGTCTGAATCAAGGACATCCACGGAGCCAATGAAGCAAGAGGAGCATACACTTATCAGCCACAACACCATTTTTAAAACCATTAACTTTAAAACCACTTAGGTTTTAGGTTTCCCTTCTGCCACCGAAACAGCTCTGACCACTTGAGGCATGACTCCACAAGGCCTCTGAAGGTGTGCTGTGGTATCTGGCACCAGGACGGTAGCAGCAGATCCTTTAAGTGCTGCAATTTGCAAGGTGGGGCCTCCATGGATCAGACTTCTTTGCACAGGAATCCCATGGATGGTCGACTGGATTGAGATCTGGGGAATTTTGAGGCTGAATCAACAACCTTGAACTCTTTGCTTGCTAAGCCCCATACAAAGCAGGCTGTGGTGCACTGAATGTTCGAGTGCCTTTTTATCACTTTATTCAGCAATTTGTACTACTGTACATTGGCTTTTCTGTGGGATCAGATTGGATGGCCTAGCCTTTGCTTCCCAAAGGCATAAATGAGCCTTGGGTGGCCATGATCCTGTCACCAGTTTACTGGTATATAATTGATAATCAATATTATTAAATTCACCTGGGGGGTGGTGTTAAAGTTATTACTTATCGGGTTATAGTTTTTTACAATGGCAGTACACAACTTATAGTTATTAGCTGATCTAACTGGTTCTTTGAATTAAATTGGTTTAAAACCTCTATTACTCAAATACAACACAATACATCTATAACTATGGTCTTGTGTTCCGTTAAATTTCAGAAATAATAAAGTTCTCTGACTCCAATAAACAGCCAGAATATCGCAAACATCTGAATAATAAATCTAATAGTTATGAGGGTCTATACTGAGAGGGTCATGGAAAACATATTACAGTTAAAAGGATCAATGACTACAAAAAGGTTGAGAACTACGAGGGGGAAAAAAAAACATCCTGTATGCCTTGCTGGTCTGAACAATTTCAGTACATGTAGCTGTATAATAGGACTTTCTTTCCTACATGATAATCTGACTGGAAGTCTGGTGTTGGAATTTATTCCTCCCCTCCCTTCGCATGCTTTATTCGCACCGGCCATCTGGACAGCGGGCAGACAATGTGGCAAGGGCTGTGAATGACCGTCCGTATTAGTCATAGGCTCTTAGCTCGACCCCTTGCGTCCTTAATCTTTTGCAACAGCCAAATGACCGAAGCACCTTTTCTCACTGGCCGCTGACATGGTCTTTCCCACCGGACAAAAGGCTTTAGGCTGACACCCCCTTCCACTGTCATTCAACCCCTCGCCTCAAGAAAAAAAAAAAAACACAACAACACACCATTACCCCTGATATTCCTTTCGACTGATGGAGGCGTAACTTGTTTTGGAGATGGGAATGAAGAGAATGGGACTGGGCTGTTACAGTACAATAAAACCAGAAGGAAGAAGAAAAAAAAAACGGGTAGCAATGGAGAAATTTAAGGCAGTATCCTGTACTGAATATAAAACACAACCCAAAAAGACAGAAAAAGTAGCGGTAATCATATTCAAATACATTAAGAGCAACCATGGCCAAATGACTTATAAAGATAAAGGTATTAGGTATAACAGGAATGGCATGCTTCTTCCCAGCTTAATGTAGGCTTTTGTGGTGGCTATTAGGAGAAATGGGGCTGAGGAATAAGCCACAATCACCTTCCTGATGGCTGCCACAAGTTTGCTTTATTTGGCCAGGGCCAAAGAGTGGCGCGTTTTAAAATGAGTGCTCGGCAAGATACCCAAGGCTGTGCAGAGTGAAGGCACTCTCTGTAACTGGAGAGACTTAAATAGAAAAATGGATGCTAATCAACATGCTCCATAAATTGGAAGCTGGTGGCATTACAGAGCAGCAGTGTCTTCTCCACAGCATAACTCTAGGGCACCGTAAACAAAATAAGAGGAATAAAATGGCAAATGACAGATGAGGTTCGTCTACACATCTCGCTTTTATAAACAAGGACATTTCTTGTGCAAAACAGGGTCATACGGAACGCGCTGGGCATCATCTTTTCAGCTCTCACAGTACAAACACTTCATAAATATCCCTTGTGTGAGTGTACATAGCTGCTACTGTATCATCAATCATTTTAGCATTTACACAAATACACCTAAGCAGTTTAACAACATCATTTGCTGTAACAGCAAACCAAATATATCCTAAATAGCAGTTTATCCGGAAGTTACAAGCAGGCTAGGGCAAAGGAAAAATCTTTAAGACGGAGACCCAAATTTTTCCAAACAGTTGACGGAGAGCACCCGTTTCAATTAGGCTCAGGTCATTTTTCCAAATGATCTCTGAAACATGTTTATTCAGAGCGGCCTGTCCCTGACCTTGAAGACAAACCGTCAACCGCAAAGCCTTTGTGAGGGAAGAAAAAGACTTTATTTATAGATCAGCTGAGTGTCGATCAAGCTGCATCAGAGCTCTGGGAAGAGGGGCCTAGGGAGAATGCTTTTGAAGCAACTAATATAGCGGTCTGCCTCCATCACTTCAACCCTTTTTAATCCCATTAGAAAGCCAATTGATTTAGCTTTGCGAACACACGGCAAGGCAGCCATACTTACCGGCGGAGAAAGAAAAAAAAAAAAACAGAAAAATAAACAAACAAAACAAAAAAAGAATGACAAAAAATCCTTGGTGAAATCGAATGATAAAAACATGGAGAAAAAGCCTGAGATGTATTTGTCAGTAAAACGCATTAGAGTAGAGACACTTAAAGATATGACAAGATGAGGAGTCAAGAGTGTACCACTTGAGAAAGAGAGGAGGGGGAAGACAAATCATCATCAGTTTCCGACTATAGGGCTAGGGTTTAGTCTGAAAAGTGCAAATGTGTTGTGATAATTTGGCTGGTGCTTTCATACAGATGGAATCTAATTAATTTCTGTTTGATAGTGGAGGAGATGCGCCCATCGGTTTGTCATTTCTCCTGTGTGATAACACCTGGTAATTTACTGTCTCGATGGTAATGAGCTTTTAAAAGGCCGGAGGGCCACCGGAACTCAATCACATTCCCAAATGACTGTACACTGGCATTCGCATGCACACACACACACACACACACAACAGCAGATCTGTCCGTTTGTGTCAGACCAGACTAACACTTTCACAACATACCTACATTTTGGCTTATGGACAGACGTTTTATATTCTCATATATATATATTATTCTGAGGGCTAACTTCTTCATTAAGAAAAGTTAATAATGCACTATTTTTATTTTTTCATTTCATGCATAATTTTAAAATGCACTCTTTATATTCATCTATATACAGTATATATTGCTTTGTGTGTGTGAGTATATATATATATATATATATATATATATATATATATACACACATACACACACACAAAGCAATAACGTTAACATTGATCATCAATTAAATACCAGTAAACTGCTGACAGGATCACGGCCACCCAAGGGTCATTTATGCTTCTTTATCTCACAGAAAAGTCAATGCAGCACAAACCGCCAAGAACACAACACCAACACCATGATAGCAAGGCACTAGATCCACACAGTCTACCATGCACAGGGCAAAGCAGGCACAGAGCCCAAGGCCACCAACCCAGCCTCAAAACTCCACAGACCGTTTATATCATTTATACGTCAATGATGTCTCTTAAACTAATCAGGTACAGGGATGTGCCAAAAAATGGGAGGCAAAAAAGTCCTTTAGAAAGCCTGGAGAACTATTAAAGACTACAATGAATACACAAGACAATCTGGCCTTAAGAAACAAAATAATAAAAAATGTGGGGCGTCTCAAAACATATATACATGTATACATACGTGCTAATTTTTTTATTCCATTTTTCCCCTTTTTCAACTTTATGTGTTTATGTGCCCTTGTTCCCATTTTTTTTTCTTTTGCAAATCCATGGTATCTGGCTGTTATTCCATATTTGATTGTGCAATACATGCAATCGTTTATCTCCCTCATTTCACGATCTGAGAATGTGTCAGAAAGAGTAAATGGAAGAAATATTTAAATAGACCCGAAGGTCATCTTATTCTTAATTTCTTATAATAAGAAATTAAACTAAATCTCAGCAATCCCCTTATTTCCTTCCTTACAATTTAGAATACACATGATTTATTTCCATTTATCTGTACTGTAACATAATTAAATTTTCCTCCTTAGCCTTCATGGATTTACAAATGACTG
Source organism: Clarias gariepinus (assembly GCF_024256425.1). NCBI lineage: Eukaryota > Metazoa > Chordata > Actinopteri > Siluriformes > Clariidae > Clarias > Clarias gariepinus. The sequence continues at coordinate 10,854,117 of NC_071118.1, read as the reverse complement.
CCGAATTTATTTTTGCTTTTCAAGAAAGATCAAAGTTCTTGATGCGCGATCGTGTAGGAATCAGATAAATACCGGCGCGCATTAGGGGCTGCAGACGAATCGAATCAATGAGACCTCGCAACACATTCAGCTCACAGACTTTATGTCAATATATGTCAAGGCTGCTGTCAACAGGTTTAATTACATTTGCTCGGTTATCAGCACGGACTATAGATAATTATTAAAATCCTGAGTCATATTTAGACATGGTCATATATTTGTATGTCTTTATGCGCATGTGTCTTAATGCCATATAATTCACGACAGGAAAATATTTATTTAAATTTCAACCAAAGTCTCAAAAGTATTCTGCGCTAGAAACTTGTTTAACCATTCCACTAGCTCTTGCAAGAAACTGAGCAGGATTTCATCATGGCTGTCAGGACATGAAATATACTTTTAACATTTCAAGCGTGTAGCTTTAAGGAATATCTAGAAGAAAGAGGACACTGACAGAAAGGACACAGTCAATGTCTACCAGCAGGGGGAGCTATATAAGCTTGTCTGACCTCAAAAGCTTTGACCGCATGAGTTTGATGTGAGAAGAGAGAGCAAGCGAGACCTTAAATGACCTCCTTCTGCATGGATACTATATACAAATGGGTCAGGAAACTGATAAATTAGATAAAGCCACTTAGACACCTACTGTGTTTTTTATGTTGACCTTTACCACTAGTGGAGTGGTAAAACAACCCAGCAGATTATTTTTTTTAACAGGGAAACCCAGTAAGATCCACAAGTAGAAATATTCATGCTTTTTTATGTGCTGCTGGAAATCATTTAAAACCCAATATCCTTCCTGGCGCTTGACTTACTGAGACGGGCAAAGCTCTGAGAATCTGCTCGCTCTCTAATGTACATCATAAATTATGAACAGCAGGCACATTCAGGATGCAGGGTGCAATAACTAAACCGGGGAGGGCTGTAAAAATCACACACATCCACCGATTTCACACACGCAGTACACACAGTAAATGGAGGCAGTTAAGACGCATACTAGCAAGTCAACCATCATTTTGGAGCTCATTCCTCTGGGAGGACCTGATGAGCTCCATGTTTCTAGCACTCACTTGAGGAATGAGGTGCAGACAACATACTGTCAGAGCAAGATGGGTGGCAAAATTTAGGCCGGCTTCACTCCAATGTGTCTTAACTGGCTTCAGATGGGTACTTGGATTGAATTGGTTTGAAGCACCAATGTTGCTGAGTATGAAGAAACTGCATTTTTGTGTGGGGAGAAAGGCTTTCTTGGTGTGTGTGTGTTTTTTTTTTTAAAGACCACTGGCCTTTCACCCTTGCCCAGAGACCTTCCTAGAGGTTAAAGTATAATCCAGGTCCAATGACCACAAAGACAGGACCCTGAGGGCCAAGGACTTGCACATTTTCTGAATTACAGCGTCATCCTGAAGCCTGACTGACCACACATCAAAGCCTTCCAATGTGGGGTGGCTAATGGGAGCTTTGCCCCACTTGTCAAAGTTCAGCAAATTGCCAAACTTATTCCTTCTTTTCTCTTTCAGAGACAGGATGGGGGTAGTAAACATTGTGTCCTAGATTTTAACCAAGGCTCAAAGGTTTAACAGTGTGCACAGCTAATTATTACACATCTTCAAATATTACATTTTGCATGATATCAGGCTGATTATTTCTATATCCACATATATATTTCGGAGCTTAAGTTATAAACCCAGGGACGGTAAAGCTGTGTTTTTTTTTTTTCTTTTTTTTTTTATTAAACAGTACAACCCACTAAATTCCCTATTCAACCCACCACAAGTTATTACTATCATTTAAATTATTTCAACTGGAAACTTATGACAAAATTAGAAAATGAATTTAAAGGATAGGGGAAAAAAATAATAATAGCCAAAATATCATTATACATTTGTAATAGTTTGTAAAATACATCTGTACTGAGGGGAGGCAGTTTTTTCATTGTTAGAGTCCCTGACTGTAAAAAGCTTGAGAACTCTTAATTCACAGCAGAACTAAACACAAATATCCGTTTAACATTTCCTTAATAACTGCCATGAAATAAAACAAACAGATGCTAATATGCAATAACACCGTTGTGCTCTTTATGAAGCAAAACATTTGAAAATTTACTGCCTTATAACTTTCGCTTCACTTGCCTGTTCCGTTCAATACATTTTATGTCAATCCACTTTAAATGAGAAAACTCTGTGTGTGAATTTAAGCCCCACATGCTTCTTAAAGGAGTAGGGAAAAATTGTTTAACTGACATCCCCTTCCCCCATTTTCCCATGGTGAAGAAGAAGAAGAAGTGGGAGGAGGAGAAAAAAAGAGGGTTTTGTGCAGTTCTTCTTCTGGTGCTCACTGTACAAAAGGAAGCCGATTTGAAGATGAGATGACCTCGTGACCTCTGGATCCACTGAAAGGTTCTCAGTGGCACAAATCCCACATAATCAATCACATTCCAGAGCCGGCAGTCAGCGGTGGGCCGCACGGCTTGCCCCCTGAGACGGACTGTAAACGGACACCTTTAAACTCTTCTTAACAATTCGCCATTCCTCCTTGTCCTCGGGAGTGTAGAGACATTGTATTCTGGATGTTACTTACTAAAGTCCTTTAAATTACCATGCTGTTTTGAAATTAATAAATTAGTGGAATCGTAGGGGGAAAAAAACAGTTGCCATTTATCTTGGTAAGTACTTAGCAATGAATAATTAGCTATATAAGAATTACAATTAATTACTAGTATATACAGTACTTAACTAATTGAATATTTAAATAAATAGTAAATTATATGAATGTATTTTTTTTTACTTGCATTTAAACATGCACCTACATTTCCAACTTAAACAGAACCGACACACCACATGACATCACATTAACATTGATTATTAATTATATACCAATGACAGGATCGTGAACACCCAAGGGTTCCCCATTCAACAGAAAAGCTCTCTCAGCCTAAATTGTTGAAAAGAAGGCAATGCTGGCCATGATAGAAAGTCAACACAGTCCTCTACGCAGAGCCCAGCAGGCAAGGAGCTTAAGGCTAAACTTTAAACTCCCTCAATCCTGATGTGATTGAGCACCCATGGGATGTGCAGGACAAACAATTCTGATCCCAGCCAACTCAAGGGAAACACGAAATCTAGGTGGTTTTAATGCTATGGCTGATTGGTGTATGCATCAAGTATTATTTGGAAAGACTTGTGCTAAAGTACCTAGTTTTCACATTATTATTCACTTTTGGCCCTCATGTGCAAGGAAGGTACCACATATTACATAAGTGCTCATTAAAATCCATGCTGTAAAATAAAGTGCTAGCAAAAGTTATGTGACCCAATACTAATTAAAACAGTGTATTCATGCTGATTCTTATGTAGAAGGAACACACAATTACCCAACCCCAGTCCTCCATTTTTGACGGCTAAGCAATCAATCAATAGATTGGCAGTATAAATGATAGCTTATCTAGCCAGGCATTTAATTTCTCCAGCTTCGTAACTTGTGATTGAATTTCCAGGTGTCATCTAACAAAACAATCCCAGTTCTTAGAAACCTGCTATTAACTGATAAGAACAAGCCTGCATGGCATAATGGTTCCGTTCTGAGTTCAAAACTCAACTGTAGTCATCAGGGGGACATGTAGAGAGAGGTAAAGCAACGCAGGAAATGCTGGTTGTTCCTAATGTTTCTTTTCTTTTGGCCTGATGTTAACGTCACTGGCATTATTATGAAGCCTTCAGGTAACGAGCGCAAACTCCTTGCCTAAATTGGCCAACATGAAAACCATGTCACTAGGCAACCAGACCTGATCGTTTCTTTGTTTGAGGTGAAAGGTTGGAAGTGTTCACACTAATCTTGCCGTTCACAATTAAGTAACATAAGAGTATGGTTGCCTCCGCCCCCCCCCTCATGCGCCCCCCCCCACTCTTGCATTCTCTCCACACTCTTCTTTAGGGAAACGAACAAAGCGAAAATCCCCCATCGCTAATGGAAAGGTATTTGCACTGTAAATTAAAGGGGTCTGCGTTTTCGATGTATTATACCGACCACTTTTGAGATGTCTGCAAACAGCTCAAATCTAATTACAGGGGAAGATTTACTTGAAACGCCCGCGAACAAAAGGAGCCGGGTCCATTGTGGAGCTTCGCTGTTGTGCCTCCAGTGAATCCTTTTCTATTCAGGCACTCATGGCACGGGGGTTAATCCATTACAGAGATACTTCAAGGTGGGAAACTCGATCACAAAAGCACCTCAGTGTGTGCATGCTGTTTTTTTTTTTTAATCATTTTATCATTTATCATTTTCACCACCTCATTTTCTCCCCTTCCATATCTTACCTTTGGCATGGTAATCAATTAACCATGGCTGTTAATATTTTAGATAAAACATGTTGAGGTTTCCGAGGGGTTTTAATGCTTGTTCTACACGGGATTGAGTCTGATTGTAGCAGGGCAATGCAACACTTGTCTGGCTAGGATGCCAAGCAGATCGGGAGATTCCTGCTGGCTCCTTTTGCGCTGTGTGAATCGCCAGGCCGACAGGAGTCCATAATCTCTGCACAAAACTTTGCTTCTCCCTTGGATATGTGCTGCTGTCTCTCACACTGCTTCTCAAAAGACCTCTCTCGTGAGGATTCTCTCCTAACGCTTGGATTTAGAGATCATTATTTGCTGTCAAATCATTGCCCAGAGACAATATTGGCCATCATGCAGAGATGCTACAAAGGACTCACTGCCACTACCGTGCTTGCTAAGCCATGCCAGAGAAATCCAGAGCAGTATGTCGGTGGTAGGTCTGGGGAGGCTTTTTTTCACATTCCCAAGCTGAACACATACCCGAGCTGCATCCAGAATGCAAGAGTCAGTCAATAAAAGTGAGACTCATTGTGGGAATTTATACGTTGCCTAATGGCTAAACATTCTTGCCAGCAGATGATTACTTCTGGGTGTTGGCTGCACGTCTGCACATGGTATCTATCAGCCAACTGAGCATCTCAGCCACTGGAAAACTCATTTAGATCCTATCTAGGGGAAAAAATTAGTTCTGAAAAAAAAAAGAGAGAGAAAGAGAGAGAGGATAGTCTGGCCTGCTCTTGATTTAATTTGGTCACTGATACAGCAGCCAAGCACTTGTGCTACTCCTTATTTTTTTGGGATGCAGAAAGACAAAAAAGACAGGAAAAAAAAAAAACCTTCGTGGCTGTAAGGAAGCACACGCTCACCACTTCAAAGCACTTCCATATTATCCAGGCCACTTAAATTCATGCCGCGCCATTCAAATTGAACTTTTGCATCTCATCATTTCATCTCGAAATATTCGTGCATATTGATGGTTAGAAAGCTCTTGAGAGCCCCTGGGTCAAAATACTAACGCAGAGGTGAGAAATTTGGGTCTGAAAGCCTGGACCGTGCCACCTGTTATCCACTTGATGAACACAAAACGGAATAGGCAGACTCTTGCAGAGCATTTGCTGAAGATATTTAGCTTACTGACTCCCATAAAAGATGACACGGAGTGCCGTAATTACAACTCCACTTCACAAACCGAACAGGAGAGTGGAATCCGACTGTAAGTGTACAGCCATATGTAGAGAGTGTGAGGGACTCGGACAGATGGGCCCTCCGCTGGAGTGGGGGACAGCTTGCACGGTAATGAATGTAAAATGAGATATGGGGATAGAGTCTGGCATGGCTAATAAGTCATTTAATCATCGGCAGCTGACCGGCACATGGGCACTGCTTTTGCCACTACCTCTATCCTCGGATATTGGGCTGTTATAAGTTATTCCTTAAATAAAAAACAGCACTGTGTGTTTTCCTGATATAAAGGCTGTCACCATGGATCTTCTAACTTTGACCTGATTTAGGAGGTAGCATCGTAGGAATCCTCGCTGATGTCATAAATTCAGTTCACGGAATCAGAGGTTTTGATAAACATGGCAAACCAAATTGTTGTCTCATAACTGAAAAATGTCTTGTAGTAGTCTAACTAAAACAAATGGCTAATACTTGTAGAATCATGCAGGTCACTAAGTAAATAAAAGCTCCAGTGTAAACTTATGCTTTATGAGGAACCTGAATGGTATTTAGAATGCAACCTTTGCCCCGGTTCCTTTCTGGTTAAAAATTTTCCGGTGAGAAGGTACCTGAAGACATTAGAATAGTTGCATCCAGCTTATATCCCCTCCCAACCTGCAAAATCACCTTCTTTTGCACAAGCAGAAACATTGTGTTGGGCAACGTTAATGCGCTCTGACAAGTTAATGACATCACAATTAAGTAAATGCTTAACAGACGCTCTGTTTGCCCTGGTGTGATTGAGATAATGGACATCTATGACATGACCTCTGTTTACCAGTGGCACAGGCCTCATTTGTGAGCGACAGGCACGGAGAGAATGAGAGGATGAGGGTTCGTGTGGGGTGCCGAGGGAATGATTAGAAAATATTTTCATATGACCTGGGGTGAGGGGAAAAAGAAACTAAAAAAAAAAAAAAAAAAGGGAGTAGCCACTGCTTTTTCTCTTTGCCCCACAACACAGGCGCGCTGTCCTCTTGCTTTTCTCTCACTCTGTCAAAACTATTTCTGGCTTGAGAAAGAAAGTGTTTACTCTGTGGCCTGGTTCGTTGGAGTCACGCCGTGTTCCCACCGAGCAAATCCACTGTTCCCTATCCAAAATGGTTTGCATATTTTCCCTGTAACACAAGGCTTAAAAAGGATGAGGGGGAAATCAAGAGGGTGAGGGGGGAGAGTTAGACACTGCTATTATTACTGGATTTACATGCAGTCAGCTGCTCTCTCGGTTTACGCAGCTTTTCTGGAAACGCCACACTGGATTCTCTCTTGAAACTGTCGCGGTTCACAAAGTCCGGCAAATGGCTCTCCTGGCCCAGGCTTAAACACGGACCTGAAACGATGACCGATTGATCAAGGATCACTGAAGGAAGGATCACCGATTTACCATAAAGCCCCTGTTAGCAAACACAGAGGGGTTTCCTGGTCCGTTTCCACCTGTTCAGGGTCATACCCGCATTGTTCACAGAGGTTCCAAAACTATTCATAGTCACCCACGCTGCTCGGGTTGCGACAAGCAGCCCAGAACTTTCCTCCCATATCACGTGCACCCTCTGGTTGCTTGGCTGAGCGCGCTAAACTGAGCTCTTCTTGCTAAAACTGTGATTTCAACCCATGTGAGCTTGAGATCAACACACCTTCCTAAAAACTTATGCTGTACAACATTAAAGCACTTTTAGCGACGGTTACAAAAGCATATTTTCTATGGATTGCATTCTACTCCCCAGAGAGGAGTGAAGTAACTTCAAATTAGGCTCTGCCCTTTAAAGTAGGTCAAACTCGAGCAGCACTGAAGCTGTGCGTCAACAACAGCACATGATGTTTTTCTCTCAAAGTCCTGGCACTAAACTCTACTAACTATTTTGGTGCCTTAACTAGACACTGTCTTAAAGGCCCAGAGTACACAGACGTCAGAGCGGGTGACACCTGGCCAAATTACACCGGCCAAAAAAGAAGCGGTGAAGTTGCTGGCCAGATTCTGTTTTTAGGTGATCGTTTGCGTCATCTTAATGGTGTTTGGTTATTGAAATGAGAAGTTCCTCGCATAGCCAGTTTGCCCTTGTTACTGGAAAAAAAAGGCTGAACAGTAACTGTAAGTTAAAGGAGTAGTTCAGAGCGAAATCTAATTTGCACTGTCAAATTTCACGTTACCGCAGATGAGTGTGCCAAGATGAAGTGAGACTTCCATTATTTGTTAGCAACATTACAGGGTTCTTGCTCTTTTCTCATGGAAAAAAAAAACCTGCAGTTCTTTTAAACCTTTTTCCCCCCCAAAGACAATTTTCTATAATTCTATAGTCTTTTTAACAGGTCATCAAATGGCTTTAATCCAAATGTCAATAACTCAAAAACAAGTCAGATTAAAGATAATAATAAAAAGGTACAAAAGTCATGCAATGATGTATATTAATTTATTTATAGAGGCAAGCTACATGTACTGTACGTTATCACGGAACAGATACAGATAATATATATAACCTTGCATGTACTATAGCACCCAGTGACAAGGAAATGTGCAGCTTAGTCATTTGATTTTTTTTTTTCTGTAAGCTAAAGTGTAAAAAAACAAAGAAACAAAGAAGCAAACATGTCTTGAAGGATTTACCACATTTTTCAAAAATAATAATAGAAAAAATGAACTAAACCGTAAAACAGACCCAGCGTGGCCTGATAAGAGCTGGCCCCTTTCATTAGGCTGTAGTATGACAAGAGCTGATTTCTCTGATGTCAACCCCACATGCTGGGAACGACAATGGTGTCCATTGAACATCTGGTGATGCCCATGGCATGAGAAAACTGGCAGAATAAGCTGCTGTGAGGTGCTTGCTGAAACATGCCAACCATCAAAGTACAAACGTGGCTTTCGTTCAGCCGTTTCTTACTTAACACTTCTGCGATGTAACAGAATATTCGCAGAGCATGATCTATGAGCAGATGGTGCTGATTTCAAAGTCAGTGGGAAAGTAATTATTTCAGAAACTATGCTATTAAGCTATTGACTTTGTTGGGCAGCTATTAAACTGGTGCCAAACCTGTAAACTTTTCCATGAACGACTTACATCGTGTTGGATCTTTCGATAACTTTCAATACATTTTCATCGTGAAAGCAAGGTTTACGCCAGCAGCAGTGGCTCTGATAACGTTACAGGAAATGACCGTTGCTCCCTGCATGTCTATGGCCTTTAGTTGGAGTAGCTGCCAAGTTGAAAACTGAGACCTGGATGTTTACAACGGCATGAAAACTTTCGCCATCATAAACAGTACCTCCAAGCTGGCAGTCATTAACTATTTATAAAGTGGGTGCAACAGCGAGTTACATATCCACTAGAGAGCATCTGTGTGCATGCGTGTTTGTGTCCATAGGGGTGTGTGTGTGTGTTTGTGCATGTAAACAGAGGATTGGGGTGAATTATGCATGGCAAAGAAGGAAGATATTGGTAAAAAAAAAAAAACAAAAGATTCTCTTCGTGTTGCAAGCTTTATACTGTCACTAAGCTGATAACACATTCCAAGGGTGGACAAACATATGGGTGAGCATATTGAGGAATTGGAGTGTGTGAGGAGAGCATTTGTATCAAACTCGCCATGCTTTATAGCACATTTAAAATATAAGCCTAGTAGACACAGAGGAGGCTGGCCTGAATGCTGCTCAGCTCTCTGGCAGGAGGACAAAACTCTCTGCCCGTATTTTTGCTCCAGACTCCAGTTCTATATTTAGCCAGGCTTTCCGCTGTTATGCCTCTCTGATCGTTAGCCCCATTTAACCCCTCTTTACAATGACCATACTGGTCAAGGCCCTCTGGAGGCCTAGTATGTAAAGACAAGCCGAGCCCTTCATGAGATCTGGTGAGAAGTGTCGGGGGCTTGGATGAATGAGACCAAGAGTGATTTCTAAATCTGTTGTGTGTCAAGAGGGCATTTTTTTTTTTTTGTTGTTGGTTTTTGTATATAATCTTTCAATAATTTCAGAGGATATAACCTTATGTTTCCTATGACCAGTTTTATATATGCTAAAGAATATTTGCAGTTTACCAAAGTCAGAAAATCTATTTTAAATCCTCAGTCCATATCATTAGATACTCATATCAGCATTAACACCCAAACCTTTCCTTTAAAAAAAAATCCAAAAAGGACCAGAATTACCTTTTGTATTAGCTTTAAATATATATATGTTTGCATTTTATGTACAAAACCATTTACTTTTTCAATCATAACATAATTAATAAATAAACATTACAGAAGAATATTTGCATACGTGTTAAGACTGATCAGTTTTCAGATGGAAACAACCCAAAAACAAAACAAAAAAAAACCCTAATGTACGCTCCTAGGATTTGAGCAAAAATAGAAAGTGGGACAAAGTTAACGGAAGAACACTGGCATTCTCTGTAAAACCTTCCAGCTCTTTTACTTATAAAACTGCACACATCTGTATACAACAGTATTATTTTTAAGCAAAGTTTTTTTTACACAAAATATTGACGGTTTCTTTTTATTACTCTTTAGAATAAAAGCTCTTCTGATAACTTTGTCATACTTGCTCCTTTCTATTTTTATGTAAAATCATTGGTTCTGTACATAATGCAGACATGATCGACATATACAGTATAACAAAATTTATACTAAAGATAATACAGTACCTGAAACTTTTGCACAGCAAAGTTTCATGGCATTTAAAGTGTATTCAAATTTTAAATATTTGTATGATTTCAAACTTCAGCAAAGTCTTAATAAGAAAAAAGCTTTAAAAGATCTGATAATTTGCAAAACACTGCTCAAGGACTAGACAAATTTGCTGAACAAAGCAATTTGAGAAAAAAAAAAAAATCGTAGTAAGCACAGCCTATTAGTCTAATGAGAACATCCTTCCCGACAAGACACATAGAGCTTGTTACACCATTCGAACAGAAATAAATTAAGGGACAGTGCATGTGCAAACCAGTTAAATTAGTATGACATCGCATACAGTACACTGGTTACATAAGCCTTCACCTGCTATGTTTAAGCACAATGCGTAGTTTTTAGAAAAAGCATGACGGAAGCACAAGCGATAATCATTCTAGCAACTAGTCATTTTAACTTTTTCCAAGATTGGACTTGGACACTTAAGGAAAGATACATCTGTACCTCTATATTAGTACACGAGTGAGTGATTATCTGACACAAAGTTTAGTGCACGTGTGCTGCATGTGTGGGTTAGTATCTGCACGTTCAGATTTTTAATTGCACTGCTTGTGTGTTTAACAAGTTTTAAATTATTACCATTAAAGCAAAATCTGTTCCAAGTGTGATTATTAAAAGAATAATGAAAAGAAGTGTTTGTATCTGCGACAAAGTCACAGCATTTCATATCTGCTTGACATTCAGGAGTGGGGATGCTGGTTAAAAATAACATAAAACGCAGACACTGTTAGTAACCATAATGCATTTCCTTATTCACCAATGATAATCGCCATAAAAGTTAGGGAATAACCTTTTTCCCCTTTTTAAGTGTGAAACTACATTCTGAATAAATTTTAAACTCTGAGCCGACTTTATTGGTGTCAATTTATGTCCTGCATATGCCTCAAACGATTAATTTGACACCTGTTCCATCACTTAACACAAGCAACAAATTATGTTAAACAGATTAAAATCTGGAAAGAGAATCATGATCATTTTATTGAAAAAGCAGAGCATCGTGACTCACACACGTGCAGAAAAGCTCATGCAGTGTCCGACAGTAAAAGTATTCCATTTAACTGATTTATGCCATCGGACATAAATTTTGTTTGGCTTAATCTATTCCGATTTGGGAGTTATCAGTTAGATTATTAAAAGGGTTATTAGGTTGCATGTAACCATAAGTACGTGTGTGTATGTAGGTCTGGGTGCTGGAACATTCTACTTAGGGCAAATAGCCGAGTTTGTCGGCAGTGTAAGGGGTCAGAGCATGGCAGGATCCCAATAAACTGAACCAAATGCATCAACACATCCGTTAATCCCCTTCAACATCCCCCTCCCTCATCCAAAGGCCTAGCAGAGGTCATGGTTCCTAGAATGGCACCATGTCAGCACGTCTTCCATACTGGTGCCAACCCCTACCCTCGGAATAGAGTTGGGGAGAAGGTTAGTTACGAGATGCATGCTGGCATCTTCCAAGAGGGTTCCTTCATGCAACAGTGTTATTGTGGGAAAGGTAATGAACAAACCAGCCCAGCCCAACGCAAAATCCTCCAATGCTATTTTGTTCCTGTCTCCACAATCCTTCCTTTCAAACTAATAAACAACTAGAGGGAGTGAGCAAACTTATGATAAACAGGCCTCAATTCCAAAACTTTTCCAGGAAGTGCTTGTCTAATAAACGACATGCCAGGGAAGAGTCCAGGCTTGCCTCTACAGACATGACCATGACTTGAGAGTTTTATCTGGTTATAAATACTTGGCCCAGCATGTTAACACCCTTGGACTACTAGGGAGCCACTTCAGTTGTAACTAGCACAGCACTATGAAGTTTAGCATTGAGTGTGGTTAGAATAAGACTCGACTAGCATCAAGACATATTACAGTATCAAAAGAAATTACAGTGTAAACTATCCTTACATGCGTTGTAGAGCGAAATTTGTAATTGATCAACACTTAAACACACCCACTTAAACCCACACCCACTTATTATTATTATTATTTTTTTTAATGGACCCCTTAGTAGCTCATGAGTTACAATAAATTACAGACTAAACTACTGGTCAAAAATCAGGATATAATTTGCTACCAAATTCAAATACCCCCAACAAATTTTGGTGTCTGACCAAATTAATACGTTTTTTTTATGTTTCTATTGTGTAACAGGACGGCTAGCTACTAGCTTTATAACTCGATATCACTTAGGCTAGAAACTAATAATAATGAGTAATGATTTCCTTTTAAACAGGAAAAAATAAACATATACACTATATTTTTGTCTTTTTATCTTGCAGACGATGCATGTTGCACGCACGCGACCATATACGCTAGTCACGTGATCCAACTTACATAAGTAAACATGCTCAAGCGCATGTTTGTATCTTCAAAAGTTCATAACTCGAATGTTTGTGCTGTACCGTATGTACTGTAAAGAACTTACTGTACTTATTGCACTGATTGATTTAAAGGGTTGTGTAGCAGCTCTAAATTTATTTACTGTCATAAAGCCAAATAAAGATATTTCACGTTGTGTTTATGGACTGTAGTGCTAGCTAAACTAATAGCAGGAGCAATATACTGACAAAAAAAACTAAAACCAATTACTATTCATTTTCTATTAGTTTTTCAGCCAGCGCAGGGCTACGTTTTAAGTGCAAGTGAGTGTGTAGGGGACAATTTCTGACCTGTGTGAATCTGTCTGTGTGCTTCCAGGTCTTCTTCTTTCTGGAACTGAGCTCCACACTGGTCACACACGATGGCCTTCTCTCCGGCTGCACACACACACACACACACACACACACACACACACACACACACACACACACACACACACACACACACACACACACACACACAAAAAGCATGAATGTGTGAATTCTTACACATAGAACTCACTAGAAATTAAGGAATGGTGCAAAAATGCATGACATGGCAACCTCTGACAAGTCCTCAATATTAGTCATGGTTATAAAATGTGGATGTGCAAATGTGTTGCAATCGGAATCCAAACACAGGAACTCCGTGCTCAGGCTGCTGTCTCTTGTGTGTTTGCGCAGAGGAGGTTATTGCGGGTCAGAGCTTTCCTATGCACTCCATTCATTCTCTGTCATTGCAGGCATGGCACATGTTAAACTGCATACATTATCAGTAGTATTAATATTGTTATTATTATTATTAATATTATTATTATTACTACACGGCCTTCTATAATTCCAGCACCACATCTGATGATTACAGCACCACAGCAACCAAAACAGGAAGCTGTAGTTAATATAACACAGTGTGATTCAGATGAAGCCAAAGCCTGTTTCGCAACCATTATGAAGTTACAAAACATACTGTACCCTCGCGTGAGACAGGAAGAAACACCTTTCAGTTTTTATTAAGGGGATAAATAGTGCAATAACACATTTGAGAGCAAGTAAAAAAAACAAAAAAACAAAACAGCAAGTTATTACATTTGCAATTCATAAGAAAACACATGAGTAAATCAACTGGGAGGGTGAAATAAGACGTGCTGGGGTAAAGCCCAGTTCATGCTCTCAAAAAACAGAATAAAAAGCAAAATTCTGAAAGTCTGTAACGTTTATATAGGAGTTTCTTAGCTTTTTGCAGGCCGCACATCATACACAATGGGAGGAGCAGTAAAAAAATAAAGCAAGTAGAAACGGCTAAAAGCTATTGCTTTCTGTCCAACAATAGAGTAACATGCCTTAGCAGAGATGAGGAGTTTTTCTTTCTGAAGACCATATAAATTCATCTTCCAAGTACAGCAAAACTACAAAAACAGTCCCTAAAAAATGGCTTCTGAAGAACGTCAACAGTTCGGTCAGGAAAGAGAACAGCCGCTCAACCCAATCCAAAAGAAATACACCATTTTATGGATTTAGAAATCTTAAATATACAGGAAAGGTTTCTTTAAGAAAACAAACCTTTATTAAAACTTTTATTTAAACCACCACCACCTGTAGAATTCTTCATTCTGACTGGTCAGAGGGGTGTTAATTGTCTGTAACAGCATTTGTGTGGCATGGACAAATCACAGCTTTATGATCAATGTACTTCTAATATATTATTCTTTGTAAAGTAAAAATGAATGCTTATTCATGCTTGTTAATGTATTTTTATTTGGGAAGGAGTCTCCATGGTAATCCCTTTGTAAGAAACTGACGATATACCTTTACGTTTTCTGATACAGCAAAGACCAAAGACTGACTGTATTTTTTATTTAAAGAGAAAAGAAAAACTGGTGATAAAATTAATTAAATGAAACTACATGTGGACAAAAAAAGATGTAACCAATGAATACGTGGCAGCATCTGGCAAATGACTGTGATACAACAGGAATAAATCATTTTGGAGTGTGTTAGTAATATAACGAAATAATCAGCCATGGACTGGCAACAATAATGCCCTTTACACTGGGCTGAATCACATCACCTAACGGTTGATTATATTTCAATAACAGCATGTCCACAAGTTCCTTAGCTGGTCAATCTGCTATGAAAATCTCTTGGCCCAGTCATACTTCACGTTATTTCAGCCGTTTTCCAGAGATGGGCAGGACATATAGATTTCTGGTTCAGGGATGTGCTTTTCCAGCAGTCTGCAGACTTTGTAAGCCTATATGAGAGAAAAGTATAAACGAGTCTTTAAGGTGGGCCACAGGGATTAGTGCTAAGGGCAAAGCTACCCCACATCTGGGATATTCAGGTACTGCGACAACTTTGTGCAGACGATAAATCATGATATTAAGTAGGAGCAAGAGTTACAAGCCTTAAATCCCACCAGCAACATAAGCAACAGTGGATCATTATCTGGAACGTGTTTCTCCAGCATGCAACCACCCAGCAGGGGCGTGCTTTTAGGCCACTGCATAAAAAAAAAGGCACAAAATTAAAGTGATAAATTCTAACCTTTCCCCTCGATCAATAGGTGCTTTTCTGTTACGTAGAGGTGTGCAAGAAAAACACCTTAGTTAGATTTGGCATGGTACCTTCTAGCTCCAAAACCCCATCATCACCCCACCCTCTCTGCTTTTTCAGGGCTGTGGTGCAGAAAGCAAGCAGAGGGCCAAGGCTAGAAATAACCAGCTCTCCAGCACAGAAAAAGCCATGGCTATAAAAGAGCTGTTTTCTAACAACTTCCACTTCCTCTTCTGCACCTCCTTGGAGTTGCCACAGCAGGGCCGAACCTGACATAATGGGCCCTTACACAACTGAGGTTCCCGAGAAGCAAAGGAGAGGTGCCACGTGCCACACTAGCCTGTTCCCTTTTCACTTCCTCTCTGAAATATTGCACAACTGGAAGAGAGGGATTTACTGCCTCAAAAGAGGACACTCATGGTGATCGCTCGTGCTGCTGAAAAGAGGCCTCGTGCATGAGTGCATGCAAGTGTCAAATGCAGACAGCATCCAGGATGGTGAGTGCATAGAGATATAGTACACGTATAGAATCACTCTGCTCCGTGCTGAACAAAGAAAAGCGAGACTATAATGAAGAGATCATCGGGCATTTGTAGAACTGACTGCTCATCAGGAGTACTAATCGGCTCGCTCTCTCGTCTCAGATGGGAACAGGAGCGAACGAACACACCACAAACAAAAACACACCCTTGCTGCTTGGTGAGCCTACACGAATCGGTTATATAAGAGTACGCTTGGTAGCAAAAAAAAAAAAAAAAACTGAGCTCCGTCAGAACAATGCGTGCAGACGGCATGCTCTGACTCTTTCCTTCAGCAGTAATGCTCTGTGCTGTACAGTTTTATTTACACTACCCTCTTATCAGTCACACAGCAGTACGGAGGCTGCCAATTGGAAAGGACAGCCAGGAACTGCATGTTCCCTCGCTCAAGTAGATGTGTACTGCAGGCAGAGCCCTTTTTTTATTAACCAAGACAAAAATGTTGGGAGTCTGCCAAATTTCCCTTATAAAAACACACACACACACACAAATGTGCAAATACGCAAAATACATGAATAGACAAACAATAGCTACAATGGGCCAGAATCTTTACCAAAAACAGGTACACACGACAGTTAAATATAATCATTTAAAAAAGGCCATTGAGATAAAGAAGAAAAGATTTTTAAGGAATTACACCAATAAAACAGTTTTAAATACAGTCGACAACAGTCCAGGAAAAGAATGTTTAGACGCAGCCCAAAAGCAGGCAAACATTGACTGAGCAAGTACACATCCAAAATAAGTTTAGAGTTTACATTCTTAAAATGAATATTGGCCCAATGCTTCGCTCTTGTTTCATGGATGCTAAATCTCATAATCCATTTTGCCTGCTTTGATTAAAACTTGAGACAAATAAAGACAGAGAGGATGAAGAATGGGTGTGGGGTCTGAAAGCTTTTCTCTGTACAAGACAGCTGTTTTAGCTCTTAGGTCCTGAGGTATGGAAAGAATTTTCCGGTCAGGTACAGTCTGAGACAAGGAAGCTTCTGGATTTCTGAACGTATGTTGCGTCAGGACCTTATGATGTCTTGTCTCATCCCTACACATGGGGACAAAGTAAACAGCGTAAGTAAAGTACAATCCGACTATAGTGTGCTGGCCTGCAGCCTTCTTTTCCAAGCTACAAAAGGTCAAAGGGCCCATGTGTTTTCTGCTTCCTTTTTTTTTTTTTTTTTTTTACCTCCTTGAACACTGGTCTTTAGTTCTTTAAATTATGACATGGGACTACACTTGCTTTTTTTTTTTCGTGGTGGCAAGAAAAAGACCTTTCAGAAGTTGAAGGAACAGGAACCAATCTGGGAGGAATCAGCAGCACCAGACTGGTGTGAAGTGGCTAAAAATGACTTCAGGCATCCTGCGTCTCTGTACCAACAGTTCTTCACAGTTGACCTCCATTTTAATAATTTTTTTTTCCAAGAGCACAATCAATCCTGTTGGTACTGTACTATGGATATGCAGAATTGTGATACTAGCAAAAAGGAGCAGATTATACAGGCTCCAAATTAAACTTCAAACCAACCCAATTTTTAAAGCGTGATTTTAACAAATCTTTTTTGTAGGGACGCACTCCTGGGCAATCGTTTAAATCGGGACACACCATGAAGCTGCCTTAGGTATAGGGAACTGATACTGTCAGAGCAAAAATGGAGCAAGTAGTGAGCTATGGTGTCTGATCGATAGCTGTGAGGTTGGCTGTAAGTAGAGCCCTTCCCACAAGCTCTCTTTTATTTATCCCGGCAGAACCTGAGAGGATGACCACACGGTGAACCCATCACCAAACGACCACTGAAACTTCAGCAACCCGCTGGATACAGCAATTGAGGTGCCTTTACAGTGCTGTAAATGCCTTTATGGCTAAAGACAGAGCAGCAGGAGGCCTGGCCGAGCTCTTTCCTCATTTGCCGGCTCTCAACAGCATGACGAAATATGGCTGAATGGGATGATATCAACCAGCTCTGGACAAAGACCAGGAAGCAAAAGTGTCCATGATACAACGGTGATTATATGCTCCCGCGATAAAAAAAAAAAATCATTAGGGCTAGAGGTTAGTAAGGAGGAGGAATACCTGCCAGGAACTCACAAATTCACTAGTGTGCTAGCCACTTAGTGAGCAGCATATGATCCAGACGATCAGGGAGTCAGGCAGCAGAGCCTGCAGTACATGTGCTTTCTCTCCAGGTCAATAACCTGTAAAGATTTAGCGTTTAGGGCCCATTATTTCCTGCTTTCAAGTCACACATTGTCAAAGGCAGTCCTTGGTTTTATTAAGGCCCAGGTCAGAAGCCTGGAGGGTGGAGCCAGCAGGCAATACAAAGCCCAATGGGACAGTAACTAGGACATAAGAAACACACTGGGAACCATTACTTATAACACTTTTTGGCTTTCCCTCACCTACAAAAAGCTATTCAACCAAAAAAAAAAAAAAAAAAAAAATCTAAGATGCAATGCAGGAAAGTGCATCCAAGCCACATTAGTGAGCCAAGTCAAACCACAGCAAATCACAAAACTTGGTTAATGGGAGCTCTCTCAAAAAAAAAAAAAAAAAATTTTAACAACAGGAATGGTCAAAACACGCAGTGTGTTTAACTGCTCTCAGGTGCAATGAATTACATAGTTGTTTATCATATGATTCCAAGTTTTTTTTTTTTCCACCATGTCTCCATTAGGTATGTACAAAAAAGCTAATCACCTGCAGGATAAAATGGAAAAAGACATCCTTCATTAGTTAAACCCAAAGAAAAAAAAGAGAGAGAGAATGTGAGTCTTAGGCAGGGGCAAGAAAAAGGCAAAGAAACAAAAAAAGTGTTACTTCCATAAATGCAATTTCTTCACAAATGTGGACAGTGACCCCCCACACCCCCGACTTCCTCACTAAGCTGTTTTTACAATGTCCTGACACATTACGTCCTTCCTCCCTGAGTTGTCACTCGTAGACAAGCGATATTGTGATCTTGTGCTCCAATAGATGAACATGCATATGCGATACATGCGGATGCATCCTCTCTAGCCAGCCTTATAACCATGTTAAAATATGCTCTACTTTACCGAGTAATTCATTACAACATGCTGTTACAGGAACATACGTTTGTGAGTCATTGTTAACACTCGTTCCGCTCTAAAGCGTTTTATTCCTCTTATATCGTAGAAATGATACATTGATCAATATTTTTATTAATATCAGAATTAAGAATAATATTTTAATCTGTTCATAATAGGATTTAATCTTGAAATGTCCATTAAAGGCTACTTCCTTTTTATTACTTGCGATATTTTGGCTATAAACAGTTCCCTCAACAGTTTCTCCTTATTTTTTCTTGTGAAGACAAATATTTTGCTCGTTACCAAGAAACTGGAAACCATGACGTCTGTCTCAAAGAAAGCTGAATGTGACAGAGCACTGGCACTGGAGACTCCTTCCAGAAGAGATTCTGAAGATAACCATAAACCCCCATGATGTCAAATCTATGGCTCAATGGAGGCAAATTGGTTGTGATCTGCGCGTCTGATTGGTGGGAACTGGGAATGACTAAATTAATGATAAAATAAAGAAGCGTAAGAAAGCTAAATAAATGACCCCCTTACTATTTCATTGATTATGTTTTTCTTTATTAAAAAACAGCACATTTAAATCCATGCATTATTAATCTTATATGATGTCTGTATAATACGCATTGTGAATTACTGTACCTTGCAGCAAGGCAACCTCTCAGATCCATGCTGTTATAGAAAATGACTCAATTCCTTCTGACGATTCAGGTATATGTCTTCTGCTCCTTTTTGTTTAATGTAATATGTGGATGTTATAGAAAGGCACAGCCTGCTCAGTTGCTGTCTATTAAACATTAATTGTCCAGATCAATGTGTTTTAAAGTCAAATCCACCTTAAAGCCAGGTATTTTCAGAGGGACTAAAACCAAGAACCCTATATTAGTATTCAGGTCCATGTATGTGTTTGCAACAGTAATAACACAATATGCACGGCTGCTATTCATGCTGCACCTCCCAGTGGAATGGGAAGCATAAAAGCAACCCTTGTGTGTCCTGGCTACTTCCAGATGGCTTTGGGACTGCTTTTATCTTTTTTTTTTTCTATACTCCTGCTTTTTTTCCCCCCACATAAAAGCACTGTCGGCAGATATTTGCTCCGCGCTTCGTTCTCTCCTCGTTCGAAATATAAAAGTTTCAAAGAGCATTTCACGAGGGAGCTCTGCCATAAATGGGATTCATAGCTTTTTAATCTGCGCTAAGAAATTGATCTAAAAGTTTCCCAAAGCCATCGTCCCAACTTACATAACGCAATAAAAGTATGCCTCTGAGAGCGTTTACTTTTATTGCCAGTTCATGAGAAAGTAAATCATGTTTTCTCGGATTCTGCCCACCCTGTATGCGCACATGGATATGCATACCAGAAACCGAACATCGTGCAGAACGCGCAGGTTTCCTAGGTGTCGGAGAGTTCCGCTTATCGTGTCCCCGGCATGGGGAGGGAGGAATGTCATTAGTCATGAAACCCTTAATTAAAACCATTGCCAGGCTCGCACCCGCTCTGAGGACGAGAAAGTAAACCTGAGAGCATGCCGTACATGTGTAAATTCAGGCCTGAAATAAGGTAGCCCCTGTGGAGGGAAAGGCAGACAGAAACAGATGGGTTCGAACGGGATAAGCGTGATGGAGGCATTTATCATGCTACAGCACACACTCCATCTTCGGGGTCTCCTCCCAGATAAAGGGCAGGTGAGCCTTTGGTGAATGGAAGTGCTGAAGGACTTCAACAGTATTTTGTGTGTGAGTGTGTGTGTGTGGGAATAGAACTGGCACAGTGGCTGCCAGCGCATTCCTCTACTTATTTAAGTGCCAAAGATGGATGACCCTGTTAATCGTAATCTAATAATCTAAGTAATGTTGGAGATGCTGTTATGCCATTACATGCACACTATTAGCCATTTTTCCACTGAGGAGCCACGAAAATTAGCCCAAGATATTAAACCCCAGGCTACAATTTCCATTATAGTGCCTTTGTCGCCAGTGTCAAAACCAGGACCAGACATGATACATTACAATAAAACGCCATTTTTTTATTATTTTTTTTAAGACAATGGATTTGGATGGTAAAGTTTTCCCCGCTTACTTTTATATAGAAGATTCTTCAGGCTAAAAGACATTTATCACATTTTATATTGCGCGTTCTTGAAGTGATTTGAGCTTTCCATTTTACATCTTTCTGTACAGGCTGCTTTCAGATGCTGTTTGAACTTGGGCAGAAGGTGTTGATTGATTTTCTACAATGGCAGCTCTGACAGTAATTCTGGCTATAATTCAAATCACAGGTATAAATCAATGCAATTCTTCTAATATGGTTTTCCTTCCATGCTGATCAGATTTGTGTTTAGACATGCTATAGGCTTTGATCAATAGGTGAAACTGCCACCCCCCCCCCCCCGCTCTTTTTTTTTTTTTTTTAAGTTATTAAAAGGTAGGCCAAGTTGGAAGGATCTCATAATTTATGATGACATATCTGCAGTTTTATTATTATTATTTTTTTTTTTTATCTGACAGACTTCCAAAATCCTACAGTTCCAACGCAGGTGTTTTAATACCAATAATTTACAAATCAATCAATGTCTGCTTTTTTCTGCTTAAATGTAAAGGTTACTAATTTAAACGTAGTAGATTACTACTTCCTGGTATCTCCCACACCCCCTTACTTTTCAAATATCCTGAAAAAACCTTGTTATTAACTTTTTCAAAATTTCATTTGTTTTAGTAGCATGTCTAAGAAAGATCCTCAAAAGTTTTTACTGTACGTAGATTTGTAATTGAGATGGAGGAAACTCGATTCTTTGATGTGATTCTTGACATACTAAATCCAAAATTTATTTTTAAAATATATACATTTTTAAATTTCATATACAGATGGGCACAAAATTTTTTTTAACCACCTGCTTCACCATGAAAAATATATACCTCTCTTCTGACAGTCACATGATAGCATAAATGATGGTGCAACTACTGACATCTTTAGAGGAAACATAAAACTACACATTGCTGCCATAATTTTTTATTAAATTTGAATAATAAAAAAAAAAAAGCGCATATCTGATGAAGTGTGTAAATTTTTTTTAGGGGCCCTTTGTATGTTTGCATTTGAAGGGGAAATACGGTGCAGTTCCCCTGTAATCCTAAACTATTCACACATTGGTAGGCAGCACAACATCCTTTGTGGATGGAGCAAATTGTTTGCTGAGCTTATTTAGAATTGTAACAAAAAATAAATAAATCAAATTAAATCAAACATTTATAAAATCATGATGCTTACGGAATCACAACCCAAATTGAATCAGTACAGTACGTTGGCATCGTGATAATATCGTATTGGATGCTCCCTGGTGATTCCCAACCCATGTGTTTAAGCATTCAGACGTATACATTTATAATAAATCCATGCAATATGTGGCAGCCAACTCAGCGACTCATCACGCCTGGCAGGACTGGCCTTGCTGATGAAAGAAGTGTGGTCTTTTAAAAAAAAAAAAAAAAAAAAAAAAAAACACACAAATCCATACTGGCCACAGGCTCCTCTCCAATCTATTTTCTGCTCAGCTGGTTTTAAATGAAGTTATTATGACTCATTAAAATGCCCGCAAGCTTGTGGAAGTCGGCCAATTACAATTTAAATTTAGCCTCCCCTCACACCCGCCCCGTCCTCTTCAAATCCCCCTCTCATGCCTGCACCAACACACCACACAACTACAGCTCAACCACTGGCTTACAGCTGCCATCAAAGCCTCGATCTTTGGACGTGAATGCAGCCCAATAAACAAACAAATCATCATTTTTTCCAGGGAGCCTGCCAAAGGAAGAAACACCAGGAATCTGCACCACGCTGCCTTAATTACCATTGCTTAAAACTCTTAAACCTGGTTAACAAAAAGGCAGAGTTCTCATCTCCAGACACGTGGATTAGCAATCTTTGCGAATCAGTTACAGGATCTCGTTTTCGGCCCTATCTGGTTAGCCAGAGCCATCAAACACATGATTGCGCAATCGAGGCTGAAACTAGATATGGTTTAAACCCAGTTTCATGGCTGCATCCACTGTTTGTCACCCTCATAAAGCAATAAAGGTCAGACTCTGCTTGGACTCTTCCTCTGCCCCCGATGTCAAGGACATTTCTCCTTTTTTTGTTTTTTAGCCAAAAGGTGTCCAACCGAACACCTTTTGTACATCTAACTCATTTGAACCTTTCCTTATATAACCATTCTGAAAACAAGGGCATCTCTTCCATCCCTCAACAAGGAGTGGCACTGACTGAACAAATGTCTTCTTCTTTCCAGTCGTGCTTGTGTGCCTTTTGCTTTATTTCTCAGCCTGTGAGTGGCGAGTGCACGCGTGTGTGTGTTCTGTTGTCTCTCTCTCATTTTCCAGCAGAACAAATTAATCTGTGCCCTTCCAGCAACGCTCCCTTTTTTTTTTTTGACAGAAGCTGCTCAGAGGAGAAAAATGATGAAGCAAATCCAAAATTCAATTGCCTGTGTTCTGTTTTAGAAGGCACACGGTGTACTGTACAGACCATAAAACTCCCAAACAGCCTCCAGACGCTGCTGCAATCACCCTCCATCAAAACACTTTGTCTCGCATACAAAAATAAGACCCGGCATTGAGCTGAATACCAAATCAGCCCACCGGGGCACTTGCTACTTAGCAACCAAAAGGGATTTAAAGCTGCAATACCCGACAACAAAGGAATAAGATCGGGATCTTTTACAGGGTATTACAGCTGGTCCTACAGTTTATTTCACGGTTCTAATCAGAGATGTCAACAATACCACCACGGAAATGTGAAGAACTGTAGCGCTAAAAGAAATGTGTAAATAAATAAACTTCAATAAAAAAATTTTTAACAACCCGTAAACATTAACAGTCACAATAAGAATACGTCACCCCTTCTTAGGGGAAATGAAGCTAAACTTAGGAAAAGCTCGGGAATTAAATAAATTGTCACGAATGAGGACTAATAATTATTGCGATGGAAAAACAACATTTAAAGAGACTGTAATAACACTCTAAATGTTGAAATGTAGGCTGGAATATATTTACAGCCTTACTCCACCAAACCACAAGAAATCAGATCTGTGCTTAGACACGTTACTGGTGTGTCATCACTGCCTGAAACGGCAGTTCGGGTTTTTGAATTTGGACCAAAGTGGAAAGATCCAATCAGATAACATTGCACTTTTGCACAAATTTGTTTTGACATGCTAAGCAAAAAGTGCTAAGATTAAAAATGCTTCCTGAAAGGAGTGCTTAAGAAGGTGTTTTATTAACAAAAAGCTTATGTTCTGTAATGCAATATGATATTTAGGGTTAAAAAAAAAAAAAAAAAAAAAAAGGCACGGCACGCAGCAACAGAAACACACGTTTGTAGAAAAGCGTTGAAGGGTTAGAAAGAGGCTTGCTTTAGATTCTGCTCAGGGTGGATAGTCTGGAGGGTTCATTAAAGGCAGATAAGAGCACGGAGCAATACACCGTAGACGGCGAGTGATGTGCTCAATGATGGCGAACATCAAAGGCATCACCGGCAACAGACAGCTTGTGTACACTGGTTAGAGCCCGCCGTTAGAAAAGGGAACACGGCTTTATATTCCTACATCCATGGGAATAAATTCTTTTAAGCTTTTTCGATGAGGGCCAAACTTGCTGCCCAATTACAGCACCATTACCCAGATGCCTAATCATCTCTCCTCTCCTGGACCTCATAATGGAAGAGATTTATGCCCCGCATAATTCAGGCGTTGTTGTAAATGGGGGTTTAATGTACATCAACAGGTCAGGGGAAAGTATTATGGGTTTAAACCACCAGAGAGAAGTTAGGGCATGCCGCCAAACAGAAGCTCAGGCCATTTATCCGTGCTGCCCGTCATCCCCCACTAATGCTTAGAGAAAAAGAGAAAGGGGAAGGAGGGGAGCCAGAGTGTAAGAGAGAGGGAGAGAAAGAGAGAGGGAGAGAAATGGGTGAGGGAGTGGGGGCTTTATCAGCTGCTCCAAAGAATTTACATGAGAGCACAGAGTGCCGGGGCATTTTCCTTTTTTTTTTTTCTTTCTCCCCTCAGCTTTATTTAGAGGCCTTTCTTCCAGGCCTTTCGCCCCACCCCACGTGTGCAGCTCTCTATTTTGGAATATGTGGTTTGGAAGCCAGTCAAGTTTCATTAATTTCTGGTTTGGGTACAGTATGTTCCTGGCCACACATCTGCGAGCGATCATAAACGCTCTGGAATGCTGGCAGAACATCCAGACCTGCCGGCAGTCGATGATGTCATCACGCTGAGGGAAGATCTGGCAAGCGGCCAGACTGTGGGAGCACGGCGCTTACTTGCTCTGACAGCGAAAGAGAAACAGAGAGAAAGGGAGAAAGAGGGCGCGCAAGAAGGAGACAGCAAGAATAGCGGGGCAGGGACACAAAATCTAAGAAAGAATTTTTTTTTCCCCTCTCACTTGTTCCCTGCACTCCATACATGCCTAACATATTTTAAAGTCCTAAACTTTCAGCATGTTTAAACTCCCCCCCTCCCAACCACTTTCTTTTTTCTCTCTTACTCAAGCAGCAGGTGTCAGTCAGGTGCATACGGACCTAATATAATTTTAGGATTATAACACGGCTTTGATAAATTGAAGCATAAAAAAGGAACCAAGAAGCCGAAGCAACAAATGTTTTACAAGACAGTGACAATGGCTCTAAAGAACAGCTCACAGGCAAAGCGGAGTTATATGCCTTTCCATCATGCTGACTGTTTTATTCAAATAAACTTTCAGAAAACACTGACCCAATCCAAGAACCGAGGCGTTTATTCAGAAAGTCCCCCTCTGGAATTGCTGAGAACTGAACTATTGTATGATCGTGTTCAGAAACAGAGAATCCCACTAATTTACAAATGAGAGACCAAGAGTCAATGTCCTAAATAAAGTACACCCCTTCTTAGTTCTCTGATGTTTGGGCAGCACCAGGAGATTGTTGGTTTGATTCCCAGCACTACTACAAGCCAGTCATTGCGCCACAGTCTAATACAATACAACTGTTTGGAGTTGGAGGTGGGAAGAAGGCCATTATCACTTCACCATTGATCAGTTTGATGCAAGCAAACCTTGGGCAGGTCCTGAAGAAAGAGTAGTGCAATAGGTCGCCTTCTAATGACTGGTTCTCTGCAAGTTATGGCAGTTCTGGTCTTATCTCAGGTTTTTCAAAAGTCTCAGATTTGCAATAAAAAGGCCTACCAAATAATGACTACCTTTTGTTTTTGTGTCTTGGCGGACATTTGAGCATTGTCCTAAGCCCATGTGGGGTAATGCCAAGCCAGCAGTATATGTGTATAACTAAATTATTTAACTATGTGAATTTTAGTAGAACTCTTGGCAAGATGCGAAAAGGAAATGTATTTTCATCTGTAAAAAAACAAAACAAAAATCCAACCTCCCCAAGGTGCCACTACTGCAGGTCTAAACTAGGAAAGGTGAAGGCTGGTGTGGATGAGCCTTGCTGTCTGAGGCCCAAAATCAGCCTTCTGCACTAATGAAGTCAAGTGAGGTCCACCGACTGGGCCCCCTCAAGAGAATAGCAAACAGACTTAATCAGCCTGGGCCAGACACTCTGGCCTGCTAATGAGAGTGTTCACACGGCCCCGTGAGAATGTGTCTGTACGCATGTCTACGTCTGGCTCCGGACGCTTCAATCCATGCCGTCGCAGGTGATGAGGCAACGGGACCGTTTTGCTTTGTTGCTGTCAGGTGCTAGTTCTGTCACTTTTCAAGTTGTTTGTCTGGAGGGTTGTTTAGGAAGGGCAAAAGTGAGACTGCGACAATGAACAGGTCAGGACGAAGGCTTTCAAGTTCAAGAAGGGAAAACAAAATACCTCGAATGGTGAATGGTGAATTCTGAGGCTGTAATCCTTCCATCAAATCCTGCCTCTTGTCTTCAGGAAAAAAAAAGAAGGCTAAGGGGGGGGGACCTAAATATAACTTTTGGCTAGGCTGATGTGACCCAAGTCTTCCACTGAGCTCTTTGAAGTCACAAGGGGAGCTCATATAACACTAATAGCCCAGCAACACTCCAAATGGCTGAGTCACTATTTTTTGTTTTTTTCATTTCTGTGTGCTCTCAGCATCAGCCCTGAAGCTCCTGGACCACGTTGACCTTAAACTCAGAAGAAATTATTAGCACACGCCAATTCCATTATCAGACCCACAGAGTGGCTTGCACCCCACCCAAGATTTCCTGCTCGCTGTGCGAGTCCTCCCTTTGTGCAAAACACTAGCACACGCAATCCTTTGAATCAACACCATAACCACTGCTGTTGGACAACGATTACGTGTGGGGGAAAAAAAAGGCAAAAACACTGCCAGGAAAAAAAAAATAAACCCAAAACAAACTGGCACAAGGTTCACTGTACATACTGTACCCTCAGCGGTGGCAGACGGCCCACATTGGCGCCCTGCCAAGTCTACAATAAAACAAACACAGAGACAGCATGCCCCAGCTGAGCTGAGAGTCAGGAGGAGGAGGAGGAGGAGGAGGAGGGAAGGGGTGATCAGGGATGACTGAAATGGTACACCACAATACACGCTGCATTGTTAATATCATACCTCTTCACTTTCACAAGGTTTCTGAAGCTAAAAGTGTGAACAAGGGAGGCTAAGCCACTTGCCTGTTGTCACTGATAAAAATCAAACCGCTCAAAACAGGAAGGATAAAAACAGAAAGTTGGCAATGGAAGGGAAAAAAAAAATCAAAGAGCTTTGCTCCATCTCTGCTCCTCTGCCACCTCTCTGTCTATAAAGTGCTTCAACTGAAAAGCTTGAGCTTTACACAAGAGCAAAGCTCTCAAGAGCCTCGCTGCTGCAAACAAAAAAAATATATATAAAAAAAATAAAAATCAGGCTAGTGTTGCACGTCAACTAGCAGGCGATTGTCAAAACCTCTTTTTTTTGATGCACTAAAAATATGCTGCCTGGAATGCTCAGTTATTACAACTGTTGTGGGGAAGACTGGTTGTTTTTGCTCCCTTGGTGAACATCATGTAGAATTAGTTCTGCAAACAAAGATGCCGTTATCATTATTATCAGAATTCTTGGCATGCCGTTAGGATTTCTAACCTCACCCAAAATGGCAATTTGGTGGCAAGCCCTGTTCTGGAAAAGAATGTACTGTAGATATATAAATGCACCAGAGGCGTGCAAGTCAAACCTAGGCTGATGATCAAATTTCTTGTGAATGAAGGCGTAAAACCGACAGACATTTAGAGAAGCACAGTACGGTGATGAAACTCTTGGTTGTGGTAAAACATTTGAATGGTGCAAACATTTTAAACAAGGCTGTGTGTCCGTGAAGGACAACCCGGTGCGGTCTCTCCCCATGAACATTCAGACAGTTGAATGCCTGATCCTTGAAGACTGACGGATAACTTGTTGCCGACTTGCGGAGGAGACGCATCCGTCTGCAGGGACTGCACACACAATCATTCACAAAGGAGTTCCTGGGAGGCCAGCCTTTCAGACATGAAGCATGCAGTCAGATCAGGATACTGATCAACTAATAAAACTTTATACCCTAATGGTTTCCCAGCACTAGAGAATCTACTGTAAGGGATAGGTGTATTAGTATAGCAGGGGATTATATAGAGAAAGAAAGGTAGTTTTTGCCTTCATATATTCCTCTACTGGTGGACAAATCATAAAAGAGAAATTCTCTTAAACCCTCTTAAATACTCTTAAAACCTTAGTTTAGAACTTATTCTGATGACAGTCATCAAAGGTGACCTCTCTAGCATCTTGCCCAAAATCACTCAAGTACAAATTGTGAAGTTCTGAGTTTTTCATTTATTCGATTATTGGCCACAACAAAGGATCTGCTACAGAAGTCACTATGGTTCCTAATAATATTTATTTTTAAAGTATGTTTCATACATGTATTGCTATGACTAGTTAAAGTATTTTTCAAGGGCTTACTTTACAATCAGATAAAATGTTTTCCTGGGCCTCCACACACAAAAAGAAGAGTGCGTAAGCAGCACAGATAACTACTGGGTTTGTCAGACAGACAGACAAACAGAGAAAGGACCAGACACCTGCCTTGGGTGCTAAAGTGGACATTTAGTTTCTGTCTGCACCTAAAACAAAGGACATGTTTTCTTAGCCAGGCAGGGAAACAGGCTTTTCAGGTGTGTATGTGTGTGTGTGTGTATTTTGATGTTGAGAGATACGAGAATAGCTTGTGGTTTATTGAGTCAGAAGGGTGTTAATATATTACCATCACTGCCATTTATGATAATTTTGGGTCATATCAGTCTGCATAGATACACACTGTATATATTTAAGCTGAGGTTGTAATATGATAATATATTAACTAATTAACTAGTGGCCATGCCTCAAGTCCTTTTGCTATGGAGAAGACAAGGCAATATTTCAAGAGCACTTGGTAATATTTCATGACCACAAACTAAGTATCTCATGGCCTTGAGATAAAATATTGAGGACATAATATTGAGATGCGGCAAATTATTATGTTATGGCTACATGATAAAGTCGCAGCCATGAATTGTGAGACTTGAGCTGCAACTGATTGTGGGAATGTCATGCTTTGTACATGGTCTCCAGTTAATTATTTGGTTTCTCTCTCTCAGCTGTTTAAAAATGACAAGTTGCTACAAGTTAAGTACTCCGTCGCCACAAAATAGATGCACAAAAAACCCTTTTGAGCCCAGTAGATTAATTCATGTTCATCAATTATTAAAAAAATATCCATCATTTCACTTTGGCAGCTTGATCTTTTCTCTCATTTATTTAATCCTACCTCCCCCCATCAAGCTTTCAAAACTCTCAACATAATGACACGAATTGTACTTTTGTTTGCGTAAGAGCACATCGACTGTGGGTCAGCATGGAACAGTGGATGAGATTCGAAACACTGCTTCCTTGTCTTTATTAGGGAGCCGCTCATAAATGTCAGCGCAAAGCACATGCACGATGGGTTGCCATCATGAGTGCAATGGTCGTACAATATCTCCACAGAGTCTGGTATTGAACACGCATCTTGGGATTTGAGCAGCAGCTAAAATAAACATTAGATATTTCCTTACAGCGACATTCCTCGTGCTGAGTTGTGTGAATTGAAGTGGGCGGCCCAGCGTGAAAGACCATTCATCTCCCTATTCGACGTGGTTTTCAAACATTCATGCAAAAAAAAAAAAAAAGTCGATTCTATCTCTATATTGAGATATTGACGACAGAAATATTGAATTGTTATGAAGTGAGGTGACATTAGCCCCGGTTAAATAGGGACAATATGGGCCTATGTAGTTTCACTAACAAGTCTGATTTCATCTACATCCCTAATTACCTTTCCAAAATCAATTACTTGATTAATGTGGTACTTATTATCTCAGGCTCGATGGGTTCAATGTGGACCTTTACTCTGTTCTTCTGTGGCTTGTAGATTTAGCTGTGGTGAAGGAAGGTCCCATACTGTAGAGGGACTTCCATAGTGTTTACAGACTCTATATAAACCAGATTCCTTTTTGACTGCAGGAGAGGACTTTACTCCCCTATAAAAAAGCCTAACCCCCTGTAAAAAAAAAAAAAAAAAAAAAAAAAAACCCAGCAGTGCAAATAAGCCACCCATGATTTAGGCAGGTTAACACAATCAATAGCCTGTGTGTGTGCATTGAATTACATGACTGTTAGGCTAGCTGCTATCACACTGCTGCTGGCACGCTCCTCAGTAGCCATTTCCAGGATCT